>NC_057799.1:314219550-314321289 GCF_018294505.1 Triticum aestivum
ATAAAAAATTATAGATACGTTGGAGACATATCAGTAACACACATGCCAAGATGAATCCACCTTTGGTCCGATGCCTCTCGTTGTCGGTGGAAACTGAAAACCTTTGCGGGCTAACGAATGGGCACATCGCTGCTAACCGCATGAGGGAGTGTCCGAGAGGACCACCAATGCATGCATGTGGCCCGAACATGTATGTATGAAAGGGTTGTGTAATGCTTTAAATAACCAATTCACGACTTTGATGTGGCATATGTACATGACTCACAAAATGATCAATAATGCCACGTCACTAAGGCTCGCAACTAGTAGTGTACTCATGGACCCCCCCCCACACTCCCACACAGACACATATCCCGCACCACCACCTCCACTCTGAGGCATGTCAAACTTTTTCTGCAGTGAACATGTGACCAAAGGAGTGTCGTGTTAAAGTTTGGAAAAAACCAGAGATCATTCGACCCATTTTATACATTGATTGACTTCCCAGGGATTTAATGTGCAAAAATCAAATTTGAGCTACATGTGCACCAAAATGGATTGGCAAATCATATGTGCGTCCCTCGGTGCATGTTTCCCCGTGAAAGAAATTTCAAAACATTGAGAATATTGATTTTTAAAATTCTGTAAATCCAAAACTTAGTTGAAATTCATGAAACTTATCGTGGTGTCATATATGGACACCAGTAGACTATGATATTGTATTTTTTTGTCAAATTTGAGACAAGTTTTGATATAATCTACTTACAAACGGGAGATTGTTAATAACTGGCAACCAATATCTCATACGGAATATTTATTCGGACCATGTGCATTAGACCATGCCATGCTTTGGTTAAGCAGTAAAGCAGCAGAATGAATCATCAAAAAAATGTGCCACGCGCCCCATGTGGCGTGCGAGCAGGCGTGAGTTGACGAGATGCATGCGAGCAGTCCGCCGCGCAGGCAGACCGGGAGGCGTGCGTGCAGGTGTGTGAATTGATGGGAGGCGTTTTCGCTGCGCGGTGTCACCGGGAGGCATGCGAGTAGCTGTGTGAAATGATGGTATAGGAATGCCAGAAGTCCACCGCGGAGGCTCACCGAGAAGCGACACAACCTTTGACCGCCGCCAGCCTCGCTCCCTGGTCTGTATTAATGGCGCACCTAAGCGGCCACGCCCCCCAACCTCACCACACAGACAATCCTCTCTCTTCGCCCCCATCCTCGATGCCGCTGTCAGTCCTCAAATCCGTCAGTGTATGAGGATGCCGCCGAAGCGCCCCACGGGAGTGGCTACGGCCGGGGCTGCCAAAGCACCGGAGCACGGCGTGAATATGGAGACAGAGGTTTCCGTCGCCGCCGATGAGCTGGAGAATGAGGCTGCCAACAAGCGGAGGCGGGTTGAGAAAGAACCGCAAGCGACTCCAGCAGGCCTAGACTTCATCAGCAGCCTCCCCGATAATATGTTGACAGTCATCATATCCCTCTTCCCAATCAAATATGGGGCGAGGACAACCGTCCTTTCCCGGCAGTGGCGCCCCCTATGGCTCTCCACCCCTCTCGACCTCCTCGACGCCCAAGAGCTCTGCCATGGCTATCGCAAAAGCTTGGATGCATTCTCCCAGATCCTTGGCAGTCATCATGGCCCAATCAGAGGCCTTATCACGGGCAAGTTCCGTTCCAACGGCAAGGTCCGAGCCAAGCTTGACGAGTGGTTCCGATCCGCCGCCCTAGATCAGCTCGAGGAGCTCAGTTTTAATGATGGGCATACGCGCTTGCTGCCAACGTCTGTCCTCTGCTTCGCGCCCACTCTACGCCTCGCCAAGTTCACGAACTGCCATTCCCCCCCTTAATGACGCGCCTGCTCTTTTTCTACCACGACTGAAGCACCTCGAGCTCATCGCCATCTGCATCCCAAAGTATGACATGGAGCACCTACTCCGCGTCTATACTGCACTCGAGTTCCTTCGTCTTCAGGTGATGAATTGGTCAAGTAGCTTCCACATCACCTCCATGACTCTCCGGACTATTTATGTGTGTTGCTGGTGCTGCAACAAGAAATCACAAAATGTGGACCACAATATGGTCATTGAGGACACACCTTAACTTGAGAGATTACTTGTAGTTGATCAACAAGGTCCAACAAGAATCAATGTCATTTTTGCGCCGAAATTGATAGTGGTGGGCTACTCGTCTATCAAATACTATGAACTTGTTATTGGATCCACACCCATTTAGGTACAACAGATGCCTTCTACCTCCCCTTCTTGATAGCAACATTATTTCTAATTTTGAAGATGTATGATCATCCTTAATCCAGAAAATCTTGACCCAGATTCTGTGCATAGTGAAGGTCTTGGCACTAGAATCTATCGGCCCCAACCTGCATGAAGTTGTCAGTTTCCTGAGATGCTTTCCATGCCTGAAGAAGCTGTATATCAAGGTGATGTTCCTTTCCTGTTAAATGTTAACCATAAGGGAGTTCAATTTGTCGCACCTTTTCCCAAGTTTACAATGACAATGTACTACGATATCTGAAGGAATTTTGGAAGATTTCAGGACATACATGCCCCCACCCCATATTGGTTGCTTGATTCATATGGTTACAATCCATAAGTATTTCTTCTTTGGATTCATCTGTACTAGTTTTCTTAGGGAACTTTTCATCCACTCCAACCTCTTGTGAAGAAGGCTACATTTTTCTAGATTGTAATCAAATGCCCATGTTAATCATGTCAGATCGAAGATGGCACGTTGGTGCATTTTACAAATCCTGCAAGCCAAATAGGCTTGTAGTAGTGTTCAAAACTGCATGTAGGCACTAACATGTTCTCTTCTTTTGTAGATAATAATAGGCCCGGTGGTGGATAATGTGATACAATATAACGACAATCACATCGGATGCCCAGATCTACATCTCTCAAAAATTACTTTGAACTCCTACCGAGGGACCTTATCGGAGATTATATTCGCCAGGTTCTTTGTTGTCAGAGCAAGGGTGTTGAAGGTAATGTGGTTGAACATGCATTTATATCAAAAAAATGAATGGTTTGTTGATCAGTGCCGACAACTACTGCAGAATGGAAAAGGTTCCAAAAAAGCTAAAGTTCGTATTGGAACTATAGATGACAGAGTAATCGGAAGTCATTGTGTCAACCCCATACATGACTTGTCATCGGCTGATCCCTTTGTAGAAATGATGAGGTTTCGAAACCAGCCTTACTATTTGTATTTTTAGTTTGAACCTCTCTTATATACATGTTCAGCTGATCAGCATGGGCGTTTGCAGCTGAATGAGCTGAATTTCATTTCTAATATCAATTTGAACCTTGTAATCTTCGAATTTGAGCCATGTAGCTCTGGAATTTGAACCTTGTAATATTTTGGTCTTTTGTGGTACAATCGTTGAAATGGCATCGTATGAGACTCGTATATCGGTAGGACTATTTTGACTTTAATATGCAATAGACTTAGATTTTATTACTCATTCACGACCAGGGATCCAGCCGAAAGCAGAGCAGTGGCAAGCGTCATCGCAACAAGATGTAGATGATTAGATGCTCGTTTCTCCTAGTTTAGTATGCATGTAATTGCTTACTTTGGTGTGTGGAAATGTTATGTGTGTAGTCACTTATGTAATTGTATGCTTAATTTGGTTATGCAATGTTGTTCTTATAAGTATATATGTTGATGTTCTGTAGACAGAGCATATCACATCGCACACGGACCACACTAGGGAACCCATCGGTGATGAATTCATCAATCGCAGACAGTTGTATACCAGCAAGCGTTTGCCCACAACACACATGACTTATTCCATCACAAACAGCTCAGGTAGATCAACTGTATGCTACGTATCGCACACGCAACTCTAATCTGATTCGTGCTTGATGTCTCCGACATCGCTCGCACAGTTCGTCTTATTTGCCATGTATCACTGTGTCGGCCTTTGCTCGCATCCCTCGGCGCGCTCTGCTCGCATCCCTCGGTTTGCTCTACTCGCCGTTAGGTGCCGCGGCGCGCTCTACTCGCGTCTGTCAGCGTGCTCTGCCCGCGTACCTGCACGCGCTCGGCTTGTGGACAGCTTTTCCTTGCGTGTTCAACTGCTATATGCATATATATGGTTGCTCGCCGTTGAGGCGACCGTGGAGCGCTCTGCTCGCGTCCCTACGCATGCGCTCTACCAGCGGTTGGGGCCTGCGCACGATCATGTTGGGGGCCCCATATGCATGCGGTTGCGCCGCACGCATCACCACAATGTAGTTACACGCAGCACGATGGAGTTACGTGCTGCAAATTAGAACTGCCATCCGGAGGTGTGGATATTCTAGGCCATCCGGCTTCCCCATTAATTCCCGCGGCCATTATAACCTTAAACTCTTCAACCTTTCGATCTCGCCCCACAACACAACAAGCACACCCACGACGACACATACAGAGAGGATATCTAGCGGCGCTCCAATGGAGTCCGGCAAGCATAAAGTGGAGACCCACGTGAGGGAGACGGATCTCTCGGTGGTGTACACCATCGACCCGGTCGTGGTGGAGGACTACATCAACACGGTGGAGCAGTTGCTTGCTCGAGACAAGTACAAGGTGGTCGGCATCGACCTCCAGTACACCGGCGATCACCCCGACAAAGATCAGAAGGTTGCCGTCGCCCAGTTGTGCGTGCGCCATCATGTCCTCATCTTCCACTACTGCATGGCCATAGAGCCTTGCGATCGTTTCGCCGGGTTTGTCAACAGCACCGACTACAAGTTCGCCACGGTGGAAACCTACAACGATGTAAAGGCGCTCATGGTTACGGGCTTGGCCTGCAAGAACCTTGTTGAAATCCGTGACCACTACAGCGTGTGGGGCAGCGTGAAGAAGGACTCCCTGGTTGAACTCGCCTCGACCATCATCGACCCCTACTACGAAAAGATGAAGCAGGGTGCCAAGAGAACAAATGCCGTATCCTGGCACGGGGCCTGGATGCAGCAACTGGTTGAACCTCACCTCAGGTTTGCATCCAAGAGCGTGTACACATGCTACAAGATGCACAAGTGGATCGTTGACATGAGGAAGTGCCTCGTTACCGAAATCGACGAGGCCGGATCGAGCCACAAGCAGAGCAGTAGCGGCAAGCGTCACAAGAAGTAGATGATGATGAGATGATCGTTTATCCTAGTTAATTATGCATGTAATATGTAGTTTACTTTGGTGTGCGGAAATGTCATGTGTGTAGTAGCCACCTATGTAATTATGCATGTAATACTTTACTATGGTGTGTGCAAATGTCATGTGTGTAGTAGCCACATATGTAATTGGATGTTTAATTTGGTTATGCAACCATGTCCTTACAAGTGTATATATATATGTCGTTATTCTGTATGCAATCCCATCGCACAACACACATGTCTTATTAGCAGCAATCGTCTGTGTTATTATCGATCTTCGCACACATTTCTGATTACAGACCTGTTTGCCGCATATCACACACATCTTGTTAAATTGAACCATTTCTGTTCTCTTGGCTCAATGGAAACAGTTCATCCGAGTGAACTGTTTGCCCTCTATCACACACACCTTGATCTGTCTAACCATTTATTTTGTTCCGCCTAATCAAAAATAGTTCATCTGAGTGAACTGTATGCCGTATATCGCACACACCTTCATCTGGCTGCACTTTCGGTTGTTTTGCCTCATCACAAACAGTTCACTGTACTGAACCGTATGCCTCGCATCGCACACACAACTAAAATCCAAACCATGTTTGATGTATCTGCCATCGTAAACGTTTTGCATCTTTTTGATGGTTTTTACATCGTTGTTTGCGATTATTGCATCACACACAATTTCGTCGAAGGGTCTCTGATGTTAGTGTCGCATTAGCAGCATCCTGCAGTAGTGGTACTTTCAGACTTATGTCTATTGTGATGCTTAGCTAAAACCATTGAGGGTTAAGAGAAATCTCTTTACGATCTGAAACATGAATTGCCAGCCAGAGACATTGATCTTCTAGGATGCAAGACATAAGTTTCGGACTGAGGAGTCTGCTTTACTTGTTCCTCAAAGTAAAGTTGTCGTGTGCTAAAAAATAGAACCGTTGGAAATGTGTCAGTTGGCCATTGGATGGACCGTGTGTTCTAATTTCCCTTTTGGGAAGGCTGCGGCTATAAATAGCTACCCTACTCCAACATTGTTCATTGGCTGCTCCGCTTGAGATTATTATAAGAATGTTCAAGAAGCCCTCTATGAGAGATTTGAGTTTAAGATCCACTCAGAGAAAACCAAGAGCCAAAACTTAGATAGTGGTTGAGCATCAAAGTAGATCTAAGTCAAGAGTTCTTGTGCCTATTACTCTCGAGAGCCGCTAACTCTCTAGACGGTTAGGTGTCGGCTTGAGTGTTGAAGAGTAATTGTCTCCACCAAGTCAAAGTCTTCAGCAACCAAGAGTAAATGTGGTCCGCGAAGCAAGTTTGTTGAATGTTTGGAGATCAACGGGAAGAATCTACCACGACTAAAATCAACTAAAACCTGATCAGCTCCACCATGAGGAGAATAGGACGGAAAGAGGTTTGCTCCTATGTTCAATCGCAAGTCCCTCCAACCAGATGTAACTCTTTTGCAGAAGAGTGAGCTGGTCTACGAAATCATTTGTTGCTATCGAGCACCACTGGTCATCTCTACTATACTGTATCCCTTCAGTGGTTTATTTTCAGTGCACTTGGTCGTGATAACTATCTCCCTGATCATTTTCATCTTCCTAGTTCTTTATCAGCACCGTGACAATGTTGTGTAGTATATTCGTGTTTGTTGTTCTTAAGGTAGTTTGTTTATATGCTCACTTGTTGTTCAACTGGTGCTATCTAGTTGTTCAGCTTAGTCTCACCCTGATGAACATCTCTCAGTAGTGTGTTTGTGTCTCGTGATCTATTTCGTATGTTTCCTTTCATTCATATTGTTTGTCTTGTGTTCTTTATGTGTCACCATCGTCATTCTGAAGGTATTGTGCCACTACACCAGAAAGATTATCATCACTTTCATCGAAAGTTTTTCTTAGTATATCTAGTTCTTCCATTTTATATCTAAGTGTTTATCTTAATTATGTTTTAGTGTTCCTGCCTTAGTTTAATTTCTGTTCTGCTCTATTAAGGTAGTTAAGTTTGAACAAAATTTTAAATATCCCATTTAGCCCCTCTGGTCATTATACCCTCGATCCTACAATTGGTATCAGAGCAAGGTATCCCTTTCTCTGCTTATTAAAGTTCTAACCACCTTAGAGTTTTGAGTGTGTCACTTGTAGGACATTTCGGGCACTCTGAGAGGCTTCCTATCTTCAATGGAAATGACTACCCATTCTGGAAACAAAAGATGAGGATTTGTCTGAAAGCTACAAATGATGATATCTGGCAGATTGTGGAAAATGGTTATACAGTGCAGATCCCTGATTCTCCCACACCCGGTGAGAAGAAACGCATTCAACTAAAAGTAAAGCTAAGGATGTCATATGCACTTATCTCTCCAAGAGTCAATTCATTTGGTGCAGAAGACTTGCGACTATGAAAGAAATCTGGGATGTCATTAAGAATGTCTATGAAGAATTTTACACTCGGAGAGATGCTCACACTGGTATGCTTCGAGCCATGTTCAATCACTTTCGAAGTTTTCAAAATGGAAGTGTCATGTAAATTATTGATTGACTGAGCAATATTGTCAAGTGGCTTCGCTAACGTGGAGTCAATGATATTTCCGATGACGATGTTGTTGAAAAGCTGCTTCAGTCACTCAACAATTCCTTCGACTCTCTGGTTCTTACTAGCAAAGAGAGACCTGACTATGAAAGTCTCCATTCTACTAAACTCATAAAACTATTGCTTGTTCACGAAGTATAATAGGGAAAGAAAAAGACCAAGCTGATCTCAATTTTCCCAGGATGAAGAAGGTGAAATTCTATCAGACTATGAGAATTTTGATGAAGAAGAATATGAAAACCAATGCACCATCACAAAAGATCTAGAGATGCTCACAGAATGCATCAATTTCCTCAGACGCCAAAATTTGTGCTTGGCATGATCTTCTGAGGATGATTCTCCAGCCACATTAAGAAGTTTGATTCCTCTTGACATCTCATGTTACAAATGCAAAAGCTTCGGTCACTTCATCACTGATTTTCCAACATGAGGGTTGGATACCAAACCCAGTAAAAGATGAAATACACTTCATCACCCTGGATTCACACGTGCTAAACCGTGTGCCAAGATCAAGACAAAGAATGGAGCTGCTTTAAAATCCTTCTCATCGAGAATATTCAATGATACTAATTCCAAAGCGGTGATTCAATCCAACATGAAGCAAATCTCAAAGTTAGCCGGTGCCTACGATGGAATGACAATGGACTCTGATGATGAAATATCTGAGTTTGAAACTGAAATAGGTGATTCGTCCAATGAAGAATCTGGTTGTAGCCATGCATACATTGCTCATCCTTCTCCAACTTCATTAAACTTCTTCGATGGTGACTCAAGTGATGATGAGGTGATGAGTCTAAAATGTGTGAATTTTGATAGTTATTTTGTGCCTACACGGTAGGCTGTGTGGAATTTTACTACTTTCACGTGTTGCTTTTTGCCGGTTTTCCCATGAAACATATTTTGGAGAAATAAAGTTTTATGGAAGGAATCTCAATAAAGTATGGTGGAATGACGCCATTCAATGTGATAATTAGCTACCATAAAAAGAACAAGCAAATGGGGGAAGAAGGAGGCTCTATGACTGATCTAGAGTGAAAGAAGTCCTAGCATATGCGCTCGTATGTGCGGTCGTATGACCTGCCAATGCAGTCTCCTCGTCCACTACTTCCACCCCGTAAAGTTGGATCAGGTAGCGGATGAAGAGAGCCGCTAGAAACACATCCAAAAGGCAAAACCCTAGCCTCCGGAGGGCATCCTAAGGGGGGATTAATCCAAGGACTCTACCACCTTAACGGTGCATCAAGAGGGCTTCATCATCACCACCACTATCATCATCTTCTCATCCCCACCCATTTGTAATACAATAGTTGGATTAGATTCAATTTGTGTTACTTGTGTGAGATCATCATAATTCATCTCATCTCGTGTGTGCCCTTATGTGCTAGTAATTTCTATGGTTCTCGAGGATATGGAGGAACCCTAGTGTGTCATAGATTGTTTGGTATTAGGATTTGACATCATCTTTGTATGTTTATGTTAATAGTCTTGTTGATGTGGGGTGATACCATTCAACATATGCCAATTAAGGATGGAAGGTTATTACTGTTGCCGAACGGAATGGTTGCGGAGGAAGGTAAGTGACAAGGCCTATCTCCCTTCATCCCGGATCGTTGCGGCAAGGGATAAATGGAGACCACTTGTAGGTTGCGTCCACGGGGACATTTTTTCCCTTAATCATCATTCGGTAGCCAGAGTGGGGAAGAACAGTGGTGGTGTATGTGATGGGGATGTTGTGCATATGTACTCCGCCCACAAATAGAAACATATAAAGTGGCTTAGGTGTCTGATGCAGCATTATGCTTAGGCATCGGTCATTAGGCACACACTAGTGGAGAATCCAAACTCCTTGGGAACACATTAGTCCTATCGATTTCAACAACTTTCACTCACGACCCGGGTTACTTAATTTTACTATCACAATTTCCTTCACTATTTGCTACACCACTTTCACCATATTACTATTGCTTGGGATTTCATTTAACTTGCACGCATTACTATTTGAGCCTGGGAGACGGAGCGGCTGCAACATCCATTTACTGCGCGTCGCTCCACTTCCCCCACTCGCTGAAGCGCCGTAGCGCGCGAGCCAAGCAGTCGCCTACTTTTTAACAGTGGCATAATTACAACCATAAATATGAAGAGATGGGACAATGTGCGTGCGTTTCCCACCTTGGGGCACATCGCGCCATGTGTCGGGCCTCTTGAGACCACGGGTCGTATGTCCTTTTGGACTCCTCTCATCGACCTCGTGTAGAATATGGGCCCCAGGGTTACACCTGCACCATCAACCCAATAGAGGTAGGGCTCGTGGCCTTGGTGGGAGGGCAACAAAGGACCTCCCATGTCAAAGGTAGGCCCACTACTTTAGCATCTGGCCTCCCAGGCGCAAAGCACACAACGGCTGTGCAGAAGGAAGCAAAGTTGTTCCCTGGCCCGGGGGCTAGCCCCCCGACAACATGGCACTCGTCAAGCATGTTCCGAAGTTTTCCACAACACTGATGTTGGCATCCCAAAGCCTGGGGGGCTAGTCCCTAGGCAACGTGGGGCTCTTTAAGACATAAAGGAAAAAGACGGGAGAAGCTCCTCGACAGAAAATAAGATAAAACATTATGAAAGTGCAACATCAACCATGTTCATACAAACATGAGGAGAATTTAACATTATGAAAGTACAACATCAACACTAATTCAAGTTTTTCTTCATAAGATTGCATTAAAGCATCAACGATATGTTTGGTAAAAGCTTTATTTTGACTATAAGCATGAGGAGAATTTAACACGAATTGCAACAAGGAAATACAATCTATCAAAGAGCAATTATCATAATTAAATTCCTTGAAATCCAAAATAGTGGGTTCATTGCTATGTAGAGTTTTGACCTCTTCAATCCCACTTTTACCAATTTTTGCATCGAGATCTAAAAACTCCGAATCATTGGGACGCCTTTTAACTAAAGTTAACTCATCTCCAGTCCCATCATTATCAAGATTCATATTGCAAAACAAAAATTTAATAGGAGACACATCAATCACTTTTAGATCTTCATCCTTATTACCTTCTAGCTCTTCCGGTTTGGCGGCCATCTTATTAACTAAAGTGGCCTGCTTATCCGAAATTTGGGCTATTAAGTTTTCAAGATGAGCAAACTGAGATTTCAAACCATAAAGTTCCTTAGACATATCATCAAGCTCTTTATTCATGTACTCCATAAAGCTTTTTTGTTCTTTAAGCTCGTTTCTAAAGAAATTATTATGCTCAAATTGCAAAGTCATAAAGCTTCTAACGTTTTTAGGCAACGCCACCAGGGCAAACAGGCACACAAGAAGCAAGCGAAAAGAGACGGACGGAAAAAGAGGCGAATAAAACGGCAAAGGTGAAGTGGGGAAGAGGAAAACGAGAGGCAAATGGCAAATAATGTAATGCGAGGGATAAGAGTTTGTGATGGGTACTTGGTATGTCTTGACTTGTGCGTAGATCTCCCCGGCAACGGCGCTAGAAATGGCTAGTTGCTGGGAGATCAAATCTTAACTTGACTTGGCATAAGCCTCCCCGGCAACGGGGCCAGAAATGGCTAGTTGCTGGGATATCAAATCTTGACTTGACTTGGCGTAAGCCTCCCCGGCAATGGCGCTAGAAATCCTTCTTGCTACCTCTTGAGCATGCGTTGGTTTTCCCTTGAAGAGTAAAGGGTGATGCAGCAAAGTAGCATAAGTATTTCCCTCAGTTTTTGAGAACCAAGGTATCAATCTAGTAGGAGGTTACACGCAAGTCGCCTTGTACCTGCACAAACAAATAAGAATCTTGCAACCAACGTGATAAAGGGGTTGTCAATCCCTTCACGGCCACATGCAAAAGTGAGATCCGATAGAGATAATAAGATACATATTTTTGGTATTTTTATGATATAGATTGGAAAGTAAAGATTGCAAAATAAAATAGATCGAAAACTTATATGATGGAAAATAGACCCGGGGGCCATAGGTTTCACTAGTGGCTTCTCTCAAGATAGCATAATCTACGGTGGGTGAAGAAATTACTGTCGAGCAATTGATAGAAAATCACATAGTTATGAGAATATCTAGGCACGATCATGTATATAGGCATCACGTCCGTGACAAGTAGACCGAAACGATTCTGCATCTACTACTATTACTCAACACATCGACCGCTATCCAGCATGCATCTAGAGTATTAAGTTCATAAGAACAGAGTAACGCATTAGGCAAGATGACATGATGTAGAGGGATAAACTCAAGCAATATGATATAAACCCTATCTTTTTATCCTCGATGGAAACAATACAATACGTGCCTTGCTGCCCCTGCTGTCACTAGGAAGGGACACCGCAAGATTGAACCCAAAGCTAAGCACTTCTCCCATTGCAAGAAAGATCAATCTAGTAGGCCAAACCAAACTGATAATTCGAAGAGACTTGCAAAGATATCAAATCATACATATAAGAATTAAGAGAAGAACCAAATATTGTTCATAGATAATCTTGATCATAAACCCACAATTCATCGGATCTCGACAAACACACCGCAAAAAGAATTACATCGAATAGACCTCCAAGAGAATCAAGGAGAACTTTGTAGAGATCCAAAGAGAGAGAAGAAGCCATCTAGCTAATAACTATGGACCCAAAGGTCTGTGGTAAACTACTCACACATCATCGGAGAGGCTATGGTGTTGATGTAGAAGCCCTCCGTGATCGATTCCCCCTCCGGCGGAGCGCCGAAAAAGGCCCCAAGATGGGATCTCACGGGTACAGAAGGTTGCGGTGGTGGAAATAGGGTTTCATGGTGCTCTCGGATGTTTTCAGGGTATATGAGTATATATAGGCGAAAGAAGTAGGTCGATGGAGCCACGAGGGGCCCACGAGGGTGGGGGCGTGCCTACCCCCCTGGGCACGCCTCCCTACCTCGTGGCCGCCTTGTTGCTTCCTTGACGTCCACTCCATGTCTCCTGGATTGCGTTTGTTCCAAAAATAACTCTCCCGAAGGTTTCATTCCGTTTGATATTCCTTTTCTGCGAAACACTGAAATAGGCGAAAAACAGCAATTTGCACTGGGCCTTTGGTTAGTAGGTTAGTCCCAAAAATAATATAAAAGTGCATAATAAAGCCCATTAAACATCCAAAACAAATAATATAATAGCATGGAGCAATCAAAAATTATAGATACGTTGGAGACGTATCGTTGGAGACGTATCAAGCATCCCCAAGCTTAATTCCTGATCGTCCTCGAGTAGGTAAATGATAAAAACAGAATTTTTGATGTGGAATGCTACCTAGCATAATTCTCAATGTAATTTTATTTATTGTGGCATGAATGTTCAGATCCGAAAGATTCAAGATAAAAGTTTAATATTGACATAAAATTAATAATACTTCAAGCATACTAACAAAGCAATCATGTCTTCTCTAAATAACATGGCCAAAGAAAGTCATCCCTACAAAATCATATAGTCTGGCTAAGCTCTATCTTCATCACACAAAATATTTAAATCATGCACAACCCCGATGACAAGCCAGTCAATTGTTTCATACTTTTGATGTTCTCAAACTTTTTCAATCTTCACGCAATACATGAGCGTGAGCCATGGACATAGCTTTATATGTGGAATAGAAGGGTGGTTGTGGAGAAGAAAAAAAAGGAGAAGATAGTCCACATCAACTAGGCGTATCAACGGGCTATGGAGATGCCCATCAATAGATATCAATGTGAGTGAGTAGGGATTGCCATGCAACGGATTCACTAGAGCTATAAGTGTATGAAAGCTCAACAAAAGAAACTAAGTGGGTCTGCATCCAACTTGCTTGCTCACGAAGACCTAGGGCATTTTGAGGAAGCCCATCATTGGAATATACAAGCCAAGTTCTATAATGTAAAATTCCCACTAGTATATGAAAGTGACAACATAGGAGACTCGCTATCATGAAGATCATGGTGCTACTTTGAAGCACAAGTGTGGTAAAAGGATAGTAACATTGTCCCTTCTCTCTTTTTCTCTCATTTTTTTATTTGGGCCTTTTTCTCTCTTTTTTATGGCCTCTTTTTTTAATCCGGAGTCTCATCCCGACTTGTGGGGGAATCATAGTCTCCATCATCCTTTCCTCACTTGGCATATGCTCTAATAATGATGATCATCACACTTTTATTTACTTAAAACTCAAAAATTACAACTCAATACTTAAAACAAAATATGACTCTATGTGAATACCTCCGGTGGTGTACCGGGATGTGCAATGAATCAAGAGTTACATGTATGAAAGAATTATAAAGGTGGCTTTGCCACAAATACGATGTCAACTACATGATCATGTGAAGCAATATGACAATGATGAAACGTGTCATAACAAACGGAACGGTGGAAAGTTGCATGGCAATATATCTCGGAATGGCTATGGAAATGCCATAATAGGTAGGTATGGTGGCTGTTTTGTGGAAGGTATATGGTGGGTGCATGATACCGCTGAAAGGTGCGCGGTATTAGAGAGGCTAGCAATGGTGGAAGGGTGAGAGTGCGTATAATCCATGGACTCAACATTAGTCATAAAGAACTCACATACTTATTGCAAAAATCTATTAGTTATCGAAACGAAGTACTACGTGCATGCTCCTAGGGGGATAGATTGGTAGGAAAAGACCATCGCTCGTCCCCGACCGCCACTCATAAGGAAGACAATCAATAAATAAATCATGCTCCGACTTCATCACATAACGGTTCACCATACGTGCATGCTACGGGAATCACAAACTTTAGAACAAGTATTTCTCAAATTCAAAACTACTCAACTAGCATGACTCTAATATCACCATCTTCATATCCCAAAACAATTATCAAGTATCAAACTTCTCATAGTATTCGATGCACTTTATATGATAGTTTTTATTATACCCATCTTGGATGTTCATCATATTAGGACTAATTTTATAGCCAAAGCAAATTACCATGCTGTTTTATAGGACTCCCAAAATAATATAAGTGAAGCATGAGAGATCAATAATTTCTATAAAACAAAACCACCACCGTGCTCTAAAAGATATAAGCGAAGCACTAGAGCAAAATTATCTAGCTCAAAAGATATAAGTGAAGCATATAGAGTATTCTAATAAATTCTAATTCATGTGTGTCTCTCCCAAAAGGTATGTACAGCATGGATGATTGTGGTAAACTAAAAAGCAAATACTCAAATCATACAAGACGCTCCAAGCAAAACACATATCATGTGGTGAATAAAAATATAGCCTCGAGTAAAGTTACCGATAGACGAAGACGAAAGAGGGGATGCCTTCCGGGGCATCCCCAAGCTTAGGCTTTTGGTTGTACTTGAATTTTACCTTGGGGTGCCTTGGGCATCCCCAAGCTTAGGCTTTTGCCACTCCTTGTTCCGAAATCCATCAAATCTTTACCCAAAAACTTGAAAACTTCACAACACAAAACTCAAACAGAAAATCTCATGAGCTCCGTTAGTATAAGAAAACAAATCACCACCTTAAAGTACTGTAATGAACTCATTATTTATTTATATTGGTGTTAAACCTACTGTATTCCAACTTCTCTATGGTTCATACCCCGCGATACTAGCCATAGATTCATCAAAATAAGCAAACAACACACGAAAACAGAATCTATCAAAACATAACAGTATGTAGTAATCTGTATCAAACGTATACTTATGTGACTCCAAAAATTATGAAATAAATTTGTGGACGTGAGGAATTTGTCTATTAATCATCTGTAAAAGGAATCAACCTAAAAGCACTCTCCAGTAAAACATGGCAGCTAATCTCGTGAGCGCTAAAGTTTCTGTTTTTTACAGCAAGATCATAAAGACTTCACCCAAGTCTTCCCAAAGGTTCTACTTGGCACAAACACTAATTAAAACATAAAACCACATCTAACCAGAGGCTAGATGAAATATTTATTACTAAACATAAACAAAAAGCACGAAACAAAAATAAAATTGGGTTGCCTCCCAACAAGCGCTATCGTTTAACGCCCCTAGCTAAGCATAAAGGCAAGAATAGATCTAGGTATTATCATCTTTGGTATGCAATCCATAAGTGGCTCTCATAATATATTCATAAGGTAATTTAATTTTCTTTCTAGGAAAGTGTTCCATGCCTTTCCTTAAAGGAAATTGGAATTAATATTTCCTTCTTTCATATCAATAATTGCACCAATCCTTTTAAGGAAAGGTCTACCAAGAATAATAGGACATGTAGGATTGCAATCTATATCAAGAACAATAAAATCTACGGGCACATAATTCCTATTTGAAACAATAAGAACATCATTAATCCTTCCCATAGGTTTCTTAATGGTGGAATGTGCAAGATGCAAGTTTAAAGAACAATCATCAAATTCAAGGAAATCTAACACATCACACAAAGTTTTTGGAATCATGGAAACACAAGCACCCAAATCACACAAAGCATAGCATTCATGATCTTTAATCTTAATTTTAATAGTAGGTTCCCACTCATCATAAAGTTTTCTAGGGATAGAAACATCTAATTCAAGTTTTTCTTCATAAGACTGCATTAAAGCATCAACGATATGTTTGGTAAAAGCTTTATTTTGACTATAAGCATGAGGAGAATTTAACACGGATTGCAACAAGGAAATACAATCTATCAAAGAGAAATTATCATAATTAAATTCCTTGAAATCCAAAATAGTGGGTTCATTGCTATGTAAAGTTTTGACCTCTTCAATCCCACTTTTACCAATTTTTCATCAAGATCTAAAAACTCCGAATCATTGAGACGCCTTTTAACTAAAGTTAACTCATCTCCAGTCCCATCATTATCAATATTCATATTGCAAAACAAAGATTTAATAGGAGACACATCAATCACTTTTAGATCTTCATCCTTATTACCTTCTAGCTCTTCCGGTTTGGCGGCCATCTTATTAACTAAAGTGGCCTGCTTATCCGAAATTTGGGCTATTAAGTTTTCAGGATGAGCAAACTGAGATTTCAAACCATAAAGTTCCTTAGACATATCATCAAGCTCTTTATTAATGTACTCCATAAAGCTTTTTTGTTCTTTAAGCTCGTTTCTAAAGAAATTATTATGCTCAAATTGCAAAGTCATAAAGCTTCTAACGTTGTTTTCAATTTCTTCCAACCTTCTAAGGTGAGGATCAACGTTTTTAGGCAAGGCCATCAGGGCAAACAGGCACACAAGAGGCAAGCGAAAAGAGACGGACGGAAAAAGAGGGCGAATAAAACAGCAAAGGTGAAGTGGGGGAGAGGAAAACGAGAGGCAAATTGCAAATAATGTAATGCGAGGGATAAGAGTTTGTGATGGGTACTTAGTATGTCTTGACTTGTGCGTAGATCTCCCCGGCAACGGCGCCAGAAATGGCTAGTTGCTGGGAGATCAAATCTTGACTTGACTTGGCGTAAGCCTCCCCGGCAACGGCGCCGGAAATGGCTAGTTGCTGGGAGATCAAATCTTGACTTGACTTGGCGTAAGCCTCCCCGGCAATGGCGCTAGAAATCCTTCTTGCTACCTCTTGAGCATGCATTGGTTTTCCCTTGAAGAGGAAAGGGTGATGCAGGAACATAGCATAAGTATTTCCCTCAGTTTTTGAGAACCAAGGTATCAATCTAGTAGGAGGTTACACGCAAGTCGCCTTGTACCTGCACAAACAAATAAGAACCTTGCAACCAACGCGATAAAGGGGTTGTCAATCCCTTCACAGCCACTTGCAAAAGTGAGATCTGATAGAGATAATAAGATAAATATTTTTGGTATTTTTATGATATAGATTGGAAAGTAAAGATTGCAAAATAAAATAGATCAGAAACTTATATGATGGAAAATAGACCCGGGGGCCATAGGTTTCACTAGTGGCTTCTCTCAATATAGAATAATCTACGGTGGGTGAACAAATTACTGTCGAGCAATTGATAGAAAAGCGCATAGTTATGGGAATATCTAGGCATGATCATGTATATAGGCATCACTTCCGCGACAAGTAGACCGAAACGATTCTGCATCTACTACTATTACTCCACACATCGACCGCTATCCAGCATGCATCTAGAGTATTAAGTTCGTAAGAACAGAGTAACACATTAGGCAAGATGACATGATGTAGAGGGATAAACTCAAGCAATATGATATAAACCCCATCTTTTTATCCTCGATGGCAACAGTACAATACGTGCCTTGTTGCCCCTGCTGTCACTGGGAAAGGACACCGCAAGATTGAACCCAAAGCTAAGCACTTCTCCCATTGCAAGAAAGATCAATCTAGTAGGCCAAACCAAATTGATAATTCAAAGAGACTTGCAAAGATATCCAATCATACATATAAGAATTCAGAGAAGAACCAAATATTGTTCATAGATAATCTTGATCATAAACCCACAATTCATCGGATCTCGACAAACACACCACGAAAAGAATTACATCAAATAGATCTCCAAGAGAATCGAGGAGAACTTTGTATTGATATCCAAAGAGAGAGAAGAAGCCATCTAGCTACTAACTATGGACCCGAAGGTCTGTGGTAAACTACTCACACATCATCGGAGAGGCTATGGTGTTGATGTAGAAGCCCTCCATGATCGATTCCCCCTACGGCGGAGCACCGAAAAAGGCCCCAAGATGGGATCTCTCGGGTATAGAAGGTTGCGGCTGTGGAAATAGGGTTTCGTGGTGCTCTCGGGTGTTTTCAGGGTATATGAGTATATATAGGCGAAAGAAGTAGGTCGGTGGAGCCACGAGGGGCCCACGAGGGTGGGGGCGCGCCTCCCTACCTCGTGGCCGCCTCGTTGCTTCCTTGACGTCCACTCCAAGTCTCCTGGATTACGTTTGTTCCAAAAATAACTCTCCTGAAGGTTTCATTCCGTTTGATATTCCTTTTCCGCGAAACACTGAAATAGGCAAAAAACAGCAATTTGCACTAGGCCTTTGGTTAGTAGGTTAGTCCCAAAAATAATATAAAAGTGCATAATAAAGCCCATTAAACATCCAAAACAGATAATATAATAGCATGGAACAATAAAAAATTATAGATACGTTGGAGACGTATCATAAAGCACTCCTCCTGAGTGGAGTGCTTGCTCTGGTAGTATGCAAGGGCCTCCTTTTTCTACTTCATGAGCGCCCCCTCGACTATGTACTTCTTTGAGGCCACCATCTTTGCTTGCTTCTCCTTTAGCTTGGTGGTTGGCATTGTCGATCTTCTGCTTGTGCTGCGCTTCCCGGGCCGTGATTGCCTGCTCTTGCTGATTGATCCCAGCCTCTCGGGCGTCCAACACTTCATGAGGCTGCTCCAGCCTAGATTCTTCGTCGTGAAGATCGCCGAAGTCTTGTCCGCCCCCACCTCACGAGCTAGAATGACAGCTTCTCGCCCGGTGACGCCCTGCTCGCGGCCATCCACGTCGTGCTCCCACTACTGGAGCACCCCTTCGTGGGAGAGGATCGCCTCTTCCCTCTGCTACACTTTTGTTGCACGGGCATTGGCGGCGTCCAACAACATTCTGACCGTCCTAGAGTGGCCTGGGCGTCATCGGCCATGCCGTCGCGAATTTCCTTGGCCTTCGCCAGAGTATTGGAGGCCCCCTCATGCACAGTCGTGTTCCTCCTGTCGGCACACTCGGCATGGTCGTAAAAGTTCTTCCAAGCATTCTCTAGGGTCTGTCGATCCCTCGCCATGGCAGCCATCTCAGCCGCCAGGCCGGCACCCAGCTGGTCGATGGCCTCATGCGCAACCTGGATGAAATCCCCAGAAAGCACATGGCTAGAACCGCTCCCGACGCCTCTCAGGCCAATCATCGACCCAAGGCCCAGCAAG
This sequence comes from Triticum aestivum, assembly GCF_018294505.1. Taxonomy (NCBI): domain Eukaryota; kingdom Viridiplantae; phylum Streptophyta; class Magnoliopsida; order Poales; family Poaceae; genus Triticum; species Triticum aestivum. Next base: position 314,239,088 of record NC_057799.1, read on the forward strand.
GACCCACTATGGTCAGTGGAAAAGGTGGCCTCGGAGGAGTGCCACTGCTACCTCTTGAGCACTGCGTTGGTTTTCCCTTGAAGAGGAAAGGCTGATGCAGCAAAGTAGCGTAAGTATTTCCCTCAGTTTTTGAGAACCAAGGTATCAATCCAGTAGGAGGCTACGCGCGAGTCCCTCGCACCTACACAAAACAAATAAATCCTCGCAACCAACGCGATAAGGGGTTGTCAATCCCTACACGGTCACTTACGAGAGTGAGATCTGATAGATATGATAGGATAATATTTTTGGTATTTTTATGATAAAGATGCAAAGTAAAATAAAAGCAAAGATACAAAGCAAAGGAAATAACTAAGTGTTGGAAGATTAATATGATGAAGATAGACCCGGGGGCCATAGGTTTCACTAGTGGCTTCTCTCAAGAGCATAAGTATTTTACGGTGGGTGAACAAATTACTGTTGAGCAATTGACAGAATTGAGCATAGTTATGAGAATATCTAGGTATGATCATGTATATAGGCATCATGTCCGAGACAAGTAGACCGACTCCTGCCTGCATCTACTACTATTACTCCACTCATCGACCGCTATCCAGCATGCATCTAGAGTATTAAGTTCATGAAAACAGAGTAACGCCTTAAGCAAGATGACATGATGTAGAGGGATAAATTCATGCAATATGATAAAAACCCCATCTTGTTATCCTCGATGGCAACAATACTATACGTGCCTTGCTGCCCCTACTGTCACTGGGAAAGGACACCGCAAGATTGAACCCAAAGCTAAACACTTCTCCCATTGCAAGAAAGATGAACCTAGTAGGCCAAACCAAACTGATAATTCGAAGTGACTTGCAAGATAACCAATCATACATAAAAGAATACAGAGAAGATTCAAATATTGTTCATAGATAAACTTGATCATAAACCCACAATTCATCGGTCTCAACAAAGACACCGCAAAAGAAGATTACATCGAATAGATCTCCACGAGAGAGGGGGAGAACATTGTATTGAGATCCAAAAAGAGATAGGAAGCCATATAGCTAATAACTATGGACCCGAAGGTCTAAGGTAAACTACTCACACTTCATCGGAGGGGCTATGGTATTGATATAGAAGCCCTCCGTGATCGATGCCCCCTCCGGCGAAGCTCCAGAACAGGCCTCAAGATGGGATCTCGTTGGTACAGAAGGTTGCGGCGGTGGGATTAGGTTTTTCGCTCCTGTTCTGATCGTTTGGGGGTATGTAGGTATATATAGGAGGAAGAAGTACGTCGGTGGAGGAACGTGGGGCCCACGAGGGTGGAGGGCGCGCCTGGGGGGGTAGGCGCGCCCCCTACCTCGTGGCTTCCTGGAAGCTTCTCTTACGTAGGGTCCAAGTCTCCTGGATCATGTTCGTTCCAAAAATCATGCTCCCGAAGGTTTCATTCTGTTTGGACTCCGTTTGATATTCTTTTTCTGCGAAACTCTGAAATAGGCAAAAAACAGCAATTCTAGGCTGGGCCTCCGGTTAATAGGTTAGTCCCAAAAATAATATAAAAGTGAATAATAAAGTCCAATAATGTCCAAAACAGAAGATAATATAGCATGGAGCAATCAAAAATTATAGATACGTTGGAGACGTATCAAGCATCCCCAAGCTTAATTCCTGCTCGTCCTCGAGTAGGTAAATGATAAAAACAGAATTTTTGATGCGGAGTGCTACTAGGCATAATTTCAATGTAATTCTTCTTAATTGTGGTATGAATATTCAGATCCAAAAGATTCAAGATAAAAGTTCAATATTGACACAAAAATAATAATACTTCAAGCATACTAACTAAGCAATTATGTCCTCTCAAAATAACATGGCCAAAGAAAGTTCATCCCTACAAAATCGTATAGTTTAGTCATGCTCCATTTTTGTCACACAACAATGCTCTCATCATGCACAACCCCGATGACAAGCCAAGCAATTGTTTCATACTTTAGTAATCTCAAACTTTTTCAACCTTCACGCAATACATGAGCGCGAGCCATGGACATAGCACTATGGGTGGAATAGAATATGATGATGGGGGTTATGTGGAGAAGACAAAAAAGGAGAAAGTCTCACATCAACGAGGCTAATCAATGAGCTATGGAGATGCCCATCGATTTATGGTAATGCAAGGAGTAGGGATTGCCATGCAACGGATGCACTAGAGCTATAAATATATGAAATCTCAACAAAAGAAACTAAGTGGGTGTGCATCCAACTTGCTTGCTCACGAAGACCTAGGGCACTTGAGGAGGCCCATTGTTGGAATATACAAGCCAAGTTCTATAATGAAAAATTCCCACTAGTATATAAAAGTGATCAAACAAGAGACTCTCTATCATGAAGACTATCATGCTACTTTGAAGCACAAGTGTGGTAAAGGATAGTAACATTGTCCCTTCTCTCTTTTTCTCTCATTTTTTTGGGCCTTCTCTTTTTTTATGGCCCTTCTCTTTTTTTTATTCCTCACTTGGGACAATGCTCTAGAAAATGATGATCATCACACTTCTATTTATTTACAACTCGATACTAGAACAAAGTATGACTCTATATGAATGCCTCCGACGGTGTACCGGGATATGCAATGAACCAAGAGTGACATGTATGGAATAATTATGAACGGTGGCTTTGCCACAAATACTATGTCAACTACATGATCATGCTAAGCAATATGAAAATGATGAACGTGTCATGATAAACGGAATGGTGGAAAGTTTCATGGCAATATATCTCGGAATGGATATGGAAATGCCATAATAGGTAGGTATGGTGGCTGTTTTGAGGAAGATATAAGGAGGTTTATGTGTGAAAGAGCGTATCATATCACGGGGTTTGGATGCACCGGCAAAGTTTGCACCAACTCTCAATGTGAGAAAGGGCAATGCACGGTACCGAAGAGGCTAGCAATGATGGAAGGGTGAGAGTGCGTATAATCCATGGAATCAACATTAGTCATAAAGAACTCACATACTTATTGCAAAAATATACAAGTCATCCAAAACCAAGCACTACGCGCATGCTCCTAGGGGGATAGATTGGTAGGAAAAGACCATCGCTCGTCCTCGACCGCCACTCATAAGGAGGACAATCAAAGAACACCTCATGTTTCAAATTTGTTACATAACATTTACCATATGTGCATGTTACGGGACTTGCAAACTTCAACACAAGTATTTCTCAAATTCACAATTACTCAACTAGCACAACTTTAATATCACTACCTCCATATCTCAAAACAATCATCAAGCATCAAACTTCTCTTAGTATTCAACACACTCATAAGAAAGTTTTTACTAATCTTGAATACCTAGCATATTAGGATTATTTAAGCAAATTACCATGCTATTTAAGACTCTCAAAATAATCTAAGTGAAGCATGAGAGATCAATAGTTTCTATAAAAAAATCCACCATTGTGGTCTAAAAGATATAAGTGAAGTACTAGAGCAAAACTATATAACTCAAAAGATATAAGTGAAGCACATAGAGTATTCTAATAATTTCCGAATCATGTGTGTGTCTCTCAAAAGGTGTGTACAGTAAGGATGATTGTGGTAAACTAAAAAGCAAAGACTCAAATCATACAAGACGCTCCAAGCAAAACACATATCATGTGGTGAATAAAAATATAGCTCCAAGTAAAGTTACCGATGGAAGTAGACGAAAGAGAATATGCCTTCTGGGGCAACCCCAAACTTTGGCTTTTGGTGTCCTTAGATTATCTTGGGGGTGCCATGGGCATCCCCAAGTTTAGGCCCTTGCCACTCCTTGTTCCATAATCCATCAAATCTTTTACCCAAAACTTGAAAACTTCACAACACAAAACTTAACAGAAAATCTCGTGAGCTCCGTTAGCAAAAGAAAACAAAAGACCACTTCAAGGTACTGTAATGAACTCATTCTTTATTTATATTGGTGTTAAACCTACTGTATTCCAACTTCTCTATGGTTTATAAACTCTTTTACTAGCCATAGATTCTTCAAAATAAGCAAACAACACACGAAAAACAGAATCTGTCAAAAACAGAACAGTCTGTGGTAATCTGCAACTAACGCAAACTTCTGGAACTCCAAAACTTCAGCCAAAATAGGACGACCTAGACAATTTTCTTATTGATCAGCAGCAATTGGAATCAGTATTTTATAACATTCTGGTGATTTTTAACAATTATTTTCGTGAACAGAAAGTTTCTGGAAATTACAGCAGGATCAAATAACTACCACCCAAGAAGATCCTATAGGTTTAACTTGGCACAAACACTAATTAAAACATAAAAATACATCTAACCAGAGGCTAGATCAAATATTTATTCCTAAACAGAAGCAAAAAGCAAAAAGTAAAAAACTAAAAAATAAAATTGGGTTGCCTCCCAACAAGCGCTGTCGTTTAACGCCCCTAGCTAGGCATAAAAGCAAGGATAGATCTAGGTATTGTCATCTTTGGTAGGCAATCCATAAGTGGCTCTCATGATAGATTCATATGGAAATTTTATTTTCTTCCTAGGGAAGTGTTCCATGCCTTTCTTTAATGGAAATTGGAATCTAATATTCCCTTCCTTCATATCAATAATTGCACCAATCGTTCTAAGGAAAGGTCTACCAAGAATAATAGGGCATGAGGGATTGCAATCTATATCAAGAACGATAAAATCTACGGGCACATAGTTCCTATTTGCAACAATAAGAACATCATTAATTCTTCCCATAGGTTTCTTAATAGTGGAATCCGCAAGGTGCAAGTTTAGAGAGCAATCATCAAAATCACGGAAACCTAGCAAATCGCACAATGTTTTTGGAATAGTGGAAACACTATCACCCAAATCACATAAAGCATAGAACTCATGATCCTTCATCTTAATTTTAATAGTAGGTTCCCACTCATCATAAAGTTTTCTAGGGATAGAAACTTCCAACTCAAGTTTTTCTTCATAAGATTGCATCAAAGCATCAACGATATGTTTGGTAAAAGCTTTATTTTGACTATAAGCATGAGGAGAATTTAGCACGGATTGCAACAAGGAAATACAATCTATCAAAGAGCAATTATCATAATTAAATTCCTTGAAATCCAAAATAGTGGGTTTATTAATATCTAGGGTTTCGTTCTCTTCAATCCCACTTTTATCAATTTTAGCATAAAAAACTCCGAATTTTTGGAACGCCTTCTAGGTAAAGGTGGATCATATTTCAGTCCCATCATTATCAAGATTCATATTGCAAACAAAGATTTAATACGGGACACATCAATAACTTTTAGATCTTCATCTTTATTTTCATAGAAATTCAGTTTAGCGGCCATCTTATTAACTAAGGTAGCCTGCTTATCCGATATTTCAGCTATCAATTTCTCAAGACGAGAAATTTGGGATCTTAAACCATCAAATTCTTTAGACATATCATCGAGCTCTTTATTCATATAACTCATAAAGCTTTTCTGTTCCTTAAGCTCGTTTCTGAAGAAATTATTATGCTCGAATTGCAAAACCATAAAACTCCTGACGTTGCTTTCGATCTCTTCTAACCTTTTAAGGTGAAGATCACCAAATCTAGGTAGAGCCATCGTGACAAACAAGCAATCCAACACACGAGCAAACAAAAAGCAAGCGAAAGAGGCGAACGAAAAAGAGAGGGCAAAAAAAATGGCAAGGGTGAAGTGGGGGAGAGGAAAACGAGAGGCAAATGGCAAATAATGTAATGCGGGAGATAAGGGTTTGTGATGGGTACTTGGTATGTTGACTTTTGCGTAGACCTCCCCGGCAACGGCACCAGAAATCCTTCTTGCTACCTCTTGAGCACTGCGTTGGTTTTCCCTTGAAGAGGAAAGGGTGATGCAGCAAAGTAGCGTAAGTATTTCCCTTAGTTTTTGAGAACCAAGGTATCAATCCAGTAGGAGGCTACGCACGATTCCCTCGCACCTACACAAAACAAATAAATCCTCGCAACCAAAGATAAGGGGTTGTCAATCCCTACACGGTCACTTACGAGAGTGAGATCTGATAGATATGATAGGATAATATTTTTGGTATTTTTATGATAAAGATGCAAAGTAAAATAAAAGCAAAGATAAAAAGCAAAGGAAATAACTAAGTGTTGGAAGATTAATATGATGAAGATACCGGGGGCCATAGGTTTCACTAGTGGCTTCTCTCAAGAGCATAAGTATTTTACGGTGGGTGAACAAATTACTGTTGAGCAATTGACAGAATTGAACATAGTTATGAGAATATCTAGGTATGATCATGTATATAGGCATCACGTCCGAGACAAGTAGACCGACTCCTGCCTGCATCTACTACTATTACTCCACTCATCGACCGCTATACAGCATGCATCTAGAGTATTAAGTTCATGAAAACAGAGTAACGCCTTAAGCAAGATGACATGATGTAGAGGGATAAATTCATGCAATATGATAAAAAAACCATCTTGTTATCCTCGATGGCAACAATACTATACGTGCCTTGCTGCCCCTACTGTCACTGTGAAAGGTCACTGCAAGATTGAACCCAAAGCTAAGCACTTCGCCCATTGCAAGAAAGATCAATCTAGTAGGCCAAACCAAACTGATAATTCGATGAGACTTGCAAAGATAACCAATCATACATAAAAAAATTCAGAGAAGATTCAAATATTGTTCATAGATAAACTTGATCATAAACCCACAATTCATCGGTCTCAACAAACACACCGCAAAAGAAGATTACATCGAATAGATCTCCACGAGAGAGGGGGAGCACATTGTATTGAGATCCAAAAAGAGAGAGGAAGCCGTCTAGCTAATAACTATGGACCCGAAGGTCTAAGGTAAACTACTCACACTTCATCAGAGGGGCTATGGTGTTGATGTAGAAGCCCTCCGTGATCGATGCCCCCTCCGGCGGAGCTCCGGAACAGGCGTCAAGATGGGATCTCGTGGGTACAGAAGGTTGCGGCGGTGGAATTAGGTTTTTGGCTTCTATTCTGATCGTTTGGGGGTACGTAGGTATATATAGGAGGAAGAAGTACGTCGGTGGAGCAACGTGGGGCCCACGAGGGTGGAGGGTGCGCCTGGGGGGGTAGGCGCGCCCCCCTACCTCGTGGCTTCCTGGAAGCTTCCCTTACGTAGGGTCCAAGTCTCCTGGATCATGTTCGTTCCAAAAATCATGCTCCCGAAGGTTTCATTCTGTTTGGACTCCGTTTGATATTCTTTTTCTGCGAAACTCTGAAATAGGCAAAAAACAGCAATTCTGGGCTGGGCCTCCGGTTAATAGGTTGGTCCCAAAAATAATATAAAAGTGAATAATAAAGCCCAATAATGTCCAAAACAGAAGATAATATAGCATGGAGCAATCAAAAATTATAGATACGTTGGAGACGTATCAGCCACTAACCTATACCGGCAGGGAGGAGCAATCCCCGTCGTTAGTGTTTCCCTCGCCCCGGCGGCTTGACTCTGAAGCATCTGCAACAGGAGAGCCCTACTGGAGGATATTGTCAGTGGGCTGACCGCCGACAGGATCCTCAGCCCGGGGTCCACCTTTGTCCCCAATAGGTCGGTCATGATGTCGGGATCCCCACCGGTTGCTACTTGTGATAGTGTTGGGCTTTCCCCGAAGAGGAATGGATGAAGTAGTATAGTAGCAGCTAGTATTTCCCTCGGTTGAGAACCAAGATTTATCTAACCAATAGGAGACACCACACAAACAAGATAAGCAGTACCTGCACACACACACACACACACACAAAACAAATGCTTGCACCCAACGACAACAAGAGGGTTGTGCATCCCCTTGTTCTCACCAATTGCAAAGATTAAATCTGATAGTGGTAGATATACAAAATAAAAGGAAAATAAAGATAAATAAATTATAGCAAGTGTTTATAAGGTTTCAGTAAATATGAAGTGAATGGACCCGGGGGCCATAGTGTTCACTAGAGGCATCTCTCTCACGAGCATAGTAACAGTGGGTAGACAAATTACTGTTGGGCAATTGATAGAATATCACATAGTTTTGATGATTCTTCATGGCATGACCAATATATAGGCATTACGTCCGGGATAAGTAGACCGGAATCTGTCAGCATCTGCATCTATGGTATTAAGTTCATGAAAAAATTGAGTAATGCCTTAAGCAAGATGACATGATGTAGACAAAGTAAACCCAATCAATATGAATAAACCCCATTTTTTACCCTTAATGGCAACAAGACAAATACGTGTCTTGTCCCCTTCTTTCACTAGATATAGAGCACCGCAAGATTGAACCCATCACAAAGCACCACTCCCACTGAAGATAAATCAATCTAGTTGGCCAAACCAAACAGACAGATCAGAGAGAAATACAAAGCTATAATAATGATGCACAATAAAGTTTAGAAAAACTCAATTACTTCTCATCAATATTTAGATCATAAACCCACAATTCATCGAATCCCAACAAACACACCGCAAAAGAAGATTACATCGAATAGAACTCCAAGAACATCGAGGAGAACATTGTATTGAAGATCAAAGAGAGAGAAGAAGCGATCTAGCTACTAGCTATGGACACGTACGTCTGTGGTAAATTACTCACACATCATCGGAAGGCGGCAACGATGATATAGAATTCCTCCGTGATCGATTCCCCTTCTGGCAAATTACCGGAAAAGGCCTCCATGCGATCCCGGAAGAACAGATGCTTGCGGCGGCAGAAAAAGTGTTTCGCGTTGCTCTCTGTTGGTTTGGGAATATTTCTGAATTTACAGAAGTGCAATTAGGTCAAACAGAGCTGCATGGGGGCCACAAGCTCAGGGGCTCGCCTACCCCCTGGGGCGTGCCCCTCGAGCTTGTGGCTCTCTCGTATCTCATCTAGTCTCCGCCTGAAGCTTCTAGGGTCCCTTCTAGTCTAGAAAAAATTAATCCAAAGATTTTTTTTCCGTTTGGACTTCGTTTGATATTGATTTTTTGAAAACCCAAAAACAAGCAAAAAAAACATCAACTGGCACTGGGCACTAGGTTAATAGGTTAGTCCCAAAAAAATGATAAAATAGCATAAAATGCATATAAAACATCCAAGATTGATAATATAATAGCATGGAATAATAAAAACAATAGATACGTTGGACACGTATCAAGACAGCAAGGAAACAGGGGCGCCCTGTTACCTTATGGGTCCCACGTGCCTCTGTCTGACCTAATCCCACTTCTATAAATTCTCAAATATTGGGAAACCCCCAGAGAGCCACTTGAAACACTTTTTCCGCCGCCACAAGCTTCTGTTCTTTCGCGATCCCATCTAGAGGCCTATTTTTCGATACTCTGCCAGAGGGGGAATCGATCATGGAGATATTTGCTGCCTTCCGATGATGCATGAGTAGTTTACCATAGACCTACAGGTCCATAGCTAGATGGCTTCTTCTCTCTCTCTCTTTGATCTTCAATACAATGTTCTCCTCGATCTTCTTGGAATTCTATTCCATGTAATCTTTCTTTGCGGTGTGTTTGTTGGGATCCGATGAATTGTGGGTTTATGATCAGATTATTCATTGAAAGTAATTAACTCTTTTATAAACTTTATTATGCATGATTATGATAGCTTTGTATTTCTCTCCGATCTATCCATCTGGTTTGGCTAACTAGATTGATTTATCTTCAGTGGGAGAGGTGCTTTGCAGTGGGTTCAATCTTGCGGTGTCCTCACCTCGTTACAAAGGGTGTAGCGAAGCACATATTGTATTGTTGCTACTAAGGATAAAACGATGGGGTTTATTCATATTGCTTGAGTTTACTTTGTCTACATCATGGCATCTTTCTTAAAGTGTTACTTTGTTTGTCATGAACTTAATACTATAGATGCATGTTGGGTCGATTGGTGGAGTAATAGTAGTAGATGCAGGCATGAGTCGGTCTACTTGTCATGGAAGTGATGCCTATATGTGTGATCATTACCATGAATATCGTCATAACTATGCGCTTTCTATCAATTGCCCAACAGTAATTTGTTTACCCACCGTATGCTATGTGTTCGAGAGAGAAGCCTCTAGTGAAAATTATGGCCTCCGGGTCTACTTTTATCATATTATACAAACAAAAAATACCTTGCCGCAATTTATTTACTTTTCTTTTTATCTATCTATAACTATCAGAATCCTTGCAAGTAACAAGTTCAAGGGGATTGACAACCCTCTTGCCCGTGTTGGGTGCAAGTATTTGCTTTTGTGTGTGTGTAGGAGCTGAAGAGGGGAATTTGTGTAGCTCTCCTATTGGTTCAGTAACCTTGCTTCTCACTTAGGGAAATATTTATCTCTACTGTACTGCTTCACCCCTCCTCTTCGGGGACAATTCCAATGCAGTTTACAAGTAGCAAACCGTAGAAGAACAACATCCCCCGCACGAATGGATGGAGGGGAAACCCTAGTCGTCGGATGAGGTGGGGAACGAAGTCCACCCTCTCCCCTTCCTTCGGAGCAGGGATGGTGCGGCTAGGCTCCGGAGCGTGGTACTTGGCCGCTGCAGGTATGTACCCCGCAGACCGCAGCTCCTCGATGGTGCCCGTCGTCACATTGGGAGCACCCACTTCCCTTTCAGGTCGGCGTTAGACACCGCGGCAGCGACCTCTTTTCCCCTGCCGGCCATCACTGGAGGGGGAATGCGGGAGGAGGTTGGAGGCTTAGAGATGGATCTGGGGGCGATGGAGCTCTATAAGCTTTTGGAAGTGGAGCAGGAGATGGAAGCGTGGAGGAAAATGATTTACTACCCTTCACTTCGTTCCATTATACACACATCCATTAAATAAATTTGTTGATGATATCCCTTAAAATCGAGGCACAATCTCTGCATTGACGAGACATGCCAATGAGGCGGCCTCACGCCCCGGAATGTTTTTGTGATAACTGATTCCATCCCACGATAGCTGATGACAGTTCGATAAAAGCTATCAGGGGTTTGAATCCACTCACTGGTTATACCTACGTGGTAAGCCCTTGAGACCAAGTTAACTCAATACCTTGGATGTGGGTAAATACCTTTGTAAAAAGGGGCTTGTGCTTTCCATCCGAGGATAAGGTTTTAAAAACATATGGTCGGTAAAGTTTACTATATAAGTAGACCCAATGAATTGTGACAGACTTCGGATTCAAACATGAGCTGATAAAGGAGGAACTCGCCGACCAAGTCGAAGATACTAGTCCAAGGATGGAGCTACAGTCTTCGGCTTTGAAGACCAGTTCAGGAGCAACTGACGGTGTGCTGGACTAAGGGCTACTAACCTATATGGCCGATAGTGCATGGGCCTGGCTCATGGCCTGTCGATCACTAGAAGGAAGGACTACCGAAGCTATGAACCTCAGCGTAATCAAAATGGACACCTCCGAAGACTTGGCGTGTACTTCAGGGGTTGCTCTATAGCAGGCGCGTGGACAACCGACCATATGTGTAGCCTAGGTACCCCTGGTGCATATATAAAACTGAGGGGTTTAGTATTGAGAGGCACGATTACCAACCTTAGGGTTTAGAACACAATCATACGATCTCGAGGTAGATCATCTTGTACTATGTACTCCATCACATCGATAAAATCAAAGTGGGGCGTAGGGTTTTACCTCTTCGGGAGGGCCCGAACCTGGGTAAACACCGTCTCCCTTCGTACCCTATTACCATTGTTCCTAGACCTACAACTCGGGACCCCATACCTGATATTCGCCGGTTTTAGCACCGACACATATTAACGGTGGGTAGACAAATTATTGTTGGGCATTTAATAGAATAGCACATAGTTATGATGATTCTTCATGGCATGAGCAATATATAGGCATTATGTCCGAGACTAGTAGACCGAAATCTGTCGGCATCTACTACTATTACTCCACCCCTCGACCGCTATCCAGCATGCATATTAAGGTATTAAGTTCATAAAAAACAGAGTAATGCTTGGAGTATGATGACATAATGTAGACACCGCAAGATCAAATAATATGTTCGAGCCCCATCGTTTTACCCTTAGTAGCAACAATACAAATACGTGCCTTGCAACTCCTTTGTCACAGAGTAATGACACCGCAAGATTGAACCTACTACCAAGCACCGCTCCCACTGAAGATAAATAAATTTAATTGGCCAAAAGAGATAGATAATCAGAGAGATATACAAGGCTATAAAATCACACATATACAAATCTCAGAAAATACTCAAATACTTTCAATGAATAATCTGATCAGAAACCCACAATTCATCGGATCCCAACAAACACACTTCAAAAATTACATCGAATAGGTCTCTGAAGATATCATTGTATTGAAGATCGGAGAGAGAGAGAGAGAGAGAGAGAGAGCTACTGCTCTTGACCCGTAGGTCCTGTGGGAACTACTCACACATCATCATGGAGGCAACAAGGTTGATGAAGATGGACTCCTTGATGGATTCCCCCTCCGGAAGAGTACATGCGGAGGCCTCCATATGGGATCGCGAAAGAACAGAGGCTTGCGACGGCGATAAAATTGTTGCAGCCTCGCGTAGGTCATATTTGTGGCAATGACTTCAGAACACTCAAGAACACTTTACTGCTCAAGCACCGCCTTCACTAACATAGTGTATTTGTATTGTGTGTGTATGTAGCTGCGTTAAGTGATAACATAGTCGCGGGGTTTTTGGTGCCTTCCTTTCTGCTCCCTGTGGGTTCGACACTCTACTTATCACAAAGTGCTACAACAACCCTGTGCACTTGCAGGTCATCAGCCACCCTTATGAAACCAAGATGCCTCTACCTGGGCAGCCTGGGTAAATTGCCCGGAAAGTCTGACGTTTGCGCAAACAATGCCTAGATAGTCTGATGACCTTATTTATTTTGCTTTTGTATTGGCATGGTCTCAAGTCTGACAGTCTGACCCACTATGGCTTGAACAATCCTGCTACATGATGACTTGTATATTTTGGCATAAAGGAATACAGATGTGTACAAGTATTTTAGCATTGGACTTTTGGGGACATAGGCATGTTATGATGATTGTGACTTGAGAAAATCCTTTGCAACCCATTGACCCCTTCTAAATAGTGGGGGATACGTGTAACTCAAGAACAATTAAGAAAAGCTACGCTTGTCACTATTGTCGCACACGTCTTCAGTCAATAACATATTGGGGGAGGGGGTCTATGATCTAGAATACGATGTATCCATGAAGACTAAAACATGTATATTTATTTAGCAAATTTAGTAGTCCCCTATAAGTATGTTTCGTCAATACTGAAACATAATTAAGGGCATAATTGCACTTCCACACATGGCCTTCTTGCCTTATCTCAACCGCAAGGCAGTGTGTTTCCTATGATTAAAATTTATCTAGATATTCTAGTGTCACATCGAGGCTTGGGTCCGAGCTATTGTGAGTTGCCTTGAGTTCTAGAAGGTTAAGCATGACATTGAAGCGTGTTTTCTTTGGATTCGAACTGGGATACAATGGAGTTGTCGGAGTATTTCTGTAGAGTCCAAGTATTTCTATAGAATCTCCAACATGGCAGCCTCTGTAGGAGTCTCTATCGTTATTTATGCCTTTCACGACCTACTCTAACACATGAGGGTCCTAGACCATTTGGGCCCAATTGTCCCCGGTTCATCGCTTATCTGCTCATGCCTCTTCTTGTTTGACCTCTTTGTAATTCATACCTTTTTCTTCCGACTCTCCATGTCCCGCTTCTTCATCTGACCATTTATCGATAACACTGTCATCATCCTCACCATGACATCCACTGTGTATAACCTGCATGAAGCCCCATTGCCCCAAGTGCACCTAGAAAGAGCCAGATTTCCATTCTTATGTCTTGAACCTTTCGCAGCGATGACACGTCAACATATCTTTTTGCCACCCTTTTGCTCTGTGTTTGCTCAGGGAAATCTAAGAACCCATTCATAGATACATGAAACTATGTGATGCTCGGTCGCCATCATGCATCCAACTTCAGTCCATCGTTCGATCAATCCCTAATTGTAGGAAAAATAGTTAGTACCAAGCCATAGAAAATGTTGATAGGACATTTGCGGAAACATAACTAAATTCGAGTATGTCAGAACTTTGCAATGCTTCTACAAAACATTGGCAAACCATTGTCCCTGAAAAATTAAACATCCTCGACCAACAAACGTTGCATCGGCTCGATGGCTAGTACCACAAGAAAAATATATGAAAAAGTCATTATGACGATGTCTTCATACACGAAAGCAGAATACGTCCACACATATTCATCTTATATGACCGATGTCGACAACAGTAAATATTTCATTACATTTGAATCGACAACAACGACCCAAAATGAAAATCTTGCCTATCCCGACCAAGAAGGAGGCCATGGTGGCAATGGAAACTATGGAATGGAGAGTCATTGAGAGGAAGCAATGGTGGGGACATGATTTGGGGGTAATGAGGGATGGGAATTTTGTGGAATTTTGGTGGAGATAATTACGATGGAAGAGAAAGAGGTGAGATTTAGATCTTAGGGATACATGGAAGGGAAGTGGAGGAAACAATGGAGACGTGGGGGAGGAAGCTCCAGCGGCGGCGGCGACGACCACGATGTGCTCGCTACTTGCCATTCGAAGCAAACAACAGTGAGCTCGCTGCTGCCTATTATAGACAGGGTTACTAGTGACGTGCGCTTAGACATGCACGCCACTAGTGAGTGGGTCGCGGTGTCCGCTCGCAAGAAATACCAGCAACATCCACCATGGGGTTCATGTACCAGTGACATGCGTCATCAGTGCACATCACTGGGCGTCATCAGTGCACGTCACTAGTAAGTGGATGTTAGCAATGACATGCCACAGGGAGCTCATTTACTGGTGACGTGTTGGCACAGGGAGCTCATTTATTGGTGACGTGTTGGCATATGAACTTGTCACTGGTATTTTCCATAGTTACCAACGACATGTGTCACTTCACTCGTGATATAAGGGTTTGTGTAGTACTCCCTCCGATCAACAATATAAATGTTCTAATTTGTTTTATGAATCTAATGTATATAGATGCGTTTTACTGTGTTTGTTTACTCATTTCATTTTGTATGTAGTCCGTATTAAAATATTCAAAACATCTTATATTTGTGAACAGAAGCGGTAGTGTTCATGAATATCCACATAAAACAAAACCTAACTAATTTGAGTTCTTGCATGCGATATTTGCTCTAGATCAAAATTTTACCCATGCACAATCATTATGTCCTGCCATATGGATGACTTGATGTTTACATAATGGTTCTATATACTCGCTTTAACCTTTTTAGCTCCATGCATATGATAAAATGTAAAATGGACCTTTTGGTTTGCATGATGGCGAGAGAGAGACCTCTTCCCTCATACATGACTTGTCCTATCACACAAAAATGGTTCGTGGGCCCAACGTGCATGCATGGTGATAGAATTGCTACGTGACACAAAGGCGCGCACATTGCTACAGCCCTAAGAAAGCCAGACACACATAGTCCTTTTCACCCCGATTTTGTGATTAAATTAAGCCGGGGATATATGCATGTGTGCATGGAAGAACTGTATGAGTCGTCTACGTACTTGTCTCTGCTTTTGTAGTTCACTGTTGCCCATATCCTGCTCCTGCCGCCCTTTTAGATTACACATACATTCATAGCCTATATGGCAATGTGCCTGGTACCTATTTCTAGATCGGAGAAAATACAACAGCAGGAAAGCTATACAAGCGCAAACCACATGATGGCAAACTGTAGATAGAAATATTATAAGATCCGTTCGTTTCCATAGAACACGGTAAACCACAAGTAAAAAGAGAGAAAATTTGTGACACGCAGGTGCGCAGCACTGATCCCGTTTTTCTTTTTTGCTTTCGATTTTGAATCTTTCATATCTTTTAACCAAAAGTCTAAATTAAATTTTGTTTGCATATTTGTGTTTCTTGCTGAAATTTGGTAAGAATGAACGATGCGATAAATAAGTTAATGATAAAGGGGAGGCTCTGGCAGGTGGATCGTGGATTCTAGATAACTTATTGATGCTACCACAACAGAAGGTTTTGTGATGCAGATGATCTGATGTTACTCGAAGAGATTGGATGTATTGGAGTGCTGTTGGAGTCTGATTCTTTGGAGATTATCCAAGCTTTTAATGACATCATTGAACTATGAAGTCCGTACACGCAATACATGCAAATTGTTTCCAAAGGGCAGGTAGAGTAGGTACAGTGAGCCTCGGACACAGTCCTAGAGATTTTAATAGGGTAGCACATAATTTGGCTAGGCGCGCTTATGATTAAAAGATGTAGTCAACTGAGATGGTGACCCGCCTAGTTTTATTCTCTC
This sequence comes from Triticum aestivum, assembly GCF_018294505.1. NCBI lineage: Eukaryota > Viridiplantae > Streptophyta > Magnoliopsida > Poales > Poaceae > Triticum > Triticum aestivum. Next base: position 314,255,381 of record NC_057799.1, read on the forward strand.
GGACATTATCGTTTATGTAACATTGATATGAAATTAATGAAGTGTGCGCCAGGGCATTTCATCTTAAAACATTTCTTCAGCCACGCGAGGTTGGGATGCCCAAACCACCGGCCCATTTGGGCATAGCATTGCAAGCACAATGGCCATGGTTGGAATGCGTAGACCAGCAAAGACCGTGGAAGGAGTTTAACATTGTTGTCCCAAAAGCATTAATGGCCTTGTTCAAAGCCGCTACCAGGTCTACAATGGGTGATGGAAAACTAACTTTGTTTTGGGAAGATCGTTGGATCAATGGAGCTCGTCTGGAGGAACTTGTGCCACTAATATACGCCACAATTCCACAACGAGCCAAGGCTTCTCGTCTGCTACGCGATGCACTGAATACAGCCTCTCGAGTGACGGATATCCGACCAAACTTGAGCTCCGAGGCTCTTCAGCAATACCTAAACCTGTGGCAATGGTTGCAAGGATTCCGGACACCGAGGACACTATATCTTGGTCATAGGAGGACGACGGATAGTTCTCGGTTAGATAGGCGTATGCTTCCAAGTTTGTTGGGAGAGAGGTGCCACCCACTGCGGAATTCACGTGGAAATCGAGGCCTCCCCTCCTCCCCCCTCCCCGCGTTACGTTGCTGGTTCTTTGTGTGTCTGGCCATGAAGAACAGTTGTTGGACCGCGGATCGCCTTGCTCGTAGAGGCCTCCCAGACCATCACATATGTCCGTTCTGCGATCAAGATGAAGAGACCCTGGAACACATAGTGTTGTCCTATGTTTTCACTAGAACAATTTGGTGGACGCTTTGCGCCACTCTAGGTAAACTGTAGTGGGCGCCCATGGTCCATGACACATTGGCAGTCTGGTGTGCGGGCAAGCCCAAGAACATGCGTGACATCTTCACTCTGGTGCTTTGGGAGCTATGGAAACATAGGAACTCTATAGTCTTCGATGGCGCATCACCTTGGCTCAATGTTGTCGTCAGGACGATCGTGGAGGAAGGAATTGCTTGGTACCAGGCCGGACTGCTCAAGGGGGATTAGAACGGCTTTTCCACGGAGCTAACAGTGTGGGCGAGGCACGAGTAGTTGTAACTAGACCGCTCGGTAGATGTGGGAGCTAGGCTCATGTGTTTGATGTTATTCGTTTTCTTGTAACATCAAATGTGGATTTGGTTTCTTTATTCACCCTTCTATCTATATATTATGATACACACACTCGGGCGTATTTGAGAAAAAAGCATTTCTTCAAACCAAACAACCGACAAACAACGCCAATTCTGGAAGTTATGTTTTTTATATATCAAATCCAACACATTTTTTTGCGAGGAAAATCCAATGCAACTTATTCTTGAGATTACAATTAGATTTTGAAGAGTTTGACCAAGTGGAGCCGTGGAGGGAGCGATTACATACATACAAACTGGTCCGGCATCTGAGTACAGCAGTGACTGGGTTACATATGAATGCCCAATAATGCCATTTGTTTGCTTCCTGTCCTTGCGACACACATAAATTACACTTATGGAGTAGTAACTTTCTGGCATTAAAGAGGAAAAGGTAGAACAAATATTCTGAACTCTCCAATGCACATACAGATAGGAGTATGCACTAGATCATGGCTGCAAAGCTTCTTTAAGACCTGAAGCTGTCTTAACCCCTCTCCTGCACGAAAGGGATTGGAGCATGTTGCATGGAAGAGAGAGAGATTTTTAAATCTTGGTTGCTGCAGCAAGCATGCAAAAGTGGTTGCATGGGTTGTAGCTACTGGTCATTTCTCATGATGGCCTTAATCAAAGTTGGGTGAGGATGTCATGGCATTGATCCCCTAGCTTACTTCCATCCCATTACCAATCTTGCACCCTCTGTGCAACACTGGCCGCTCACACTCGGCTCAAACTGGTATTGTGGCAGCAGGACTTGTGTTTGGGGGTTAGAGTTAAGTTCCAAGTTAAAGATCCTATACATGATGTTTTTGTGATGCTTAATTAAGCCACGGTTAATCTTCCACGAGGTCGATGTAACGGAGGATGGAGGCCGTTGCCACCGCAGCAACGGCTTACGGCAGCGACGCCAGGGCGTACTTATAATTTTAGTGCTACCTGTCCGTTCAATAATTAATTATCTGATTAATTTTACGCCTGACCATCACATCACATCCTCTTAATCGGAGGGGTATGTTTCAAATTCACTGTTGATTCAATTACTAGTATACTCGAGTAAACCCTATTATATTACTACTTTCTGTCCCATAATATAAGAGTATTTTTACACTACATTATTATAAAAAACGCTCTTATATTATGAAACGGAGTGAGTAGTATACAAGATAGACCACAAGCAATGACACTTGAGAGCATCCCGTGAAGAATCTTAAGAAGTTTTTAGCTAGGATGAGCTGCTAACCTTGACAAAAACACTCGTCATTCCTCCCTACGCAATCAGGTGCCACTGAATACCTATATCAGGACATCTCCAATGTGGACTTGCAACCGTCCGCATCCGTTTGGACCGTGTTGTCCAAAATGAGAAACTCGTCCAAGACGGGCATGTATCTATCCGCAGGGCAGTCCAAACGCGATTTCTGTCGCAAATTGGAGACAAAGTCTGGAAACCCAAAACGTAGGACTCTGACACCCCCGGCCCACCCAATCCCCCCTCCTGGTCCCATTTCTTTACACTCCGCTCCTTCTCCCCCTTGCTTTGCATCCGCACCCTCGACCTCCTCCACCGTTGATGTATGTCTCCGGCCACCACAAAGGCATTATCGGACATCCGCAACCAGCAATAATGCGCCCGCTCGCCGTTACGATGGAGCTTTCCACCTTGGAGCCGTTTGTATCCAGGTACACTCCGCCCCCTGTCGACGATCTCCATGGTGGACACCACGGCGCAGGTGTTCAGTCAAATGCCATTAAGCTTATTTTCAAAATGTTATATCATTTTTAGAGTACGCAGGATCGTTAGCTACTCGACCATGGAGGATAAGATGTTGTGCGATGCGTGGCTGGCCGTATCCGCGGGTTAGCCTTTCTGGGAGCAAGTGCATAAAAAGTTTCATGCATGAAAGTACATTGCGCCCTACAACATGTACATCATTCAACCACACAACGTGAGGTCGTTATCGTATCGCTGGTACGCTATCCAAATCAGCGTCACCAAGTTTTTCTTCCTCTTGCTCAACTTTGATTGATTCGTCCACTCAATGTTGGCCTAGACATTATATGTAGCCTGCACAAGCTGCCGTGGTGGGACGACCATTTACGTGAACACACTGTTGGATGTGCTGGAATTTTATCTATTTATGGGCCTAGCCCAATAACAATTTCAGAAATTCCTAATAAATCCTAGAGGCCCACTTAGCCCATTCGTGCAAGGCAAGGGACACTACTAAAGTTTAGTCCCACATTGCTAGTTTAGAGGGAGTTGGACCTCTTTATAAGGGAGGTTCTTTCCCCATATGTATGAGCATGAGAACAAGAGGGACATTCACGCGCGCTCCTCCTCCGCCGCCCGCCTCGCCTCGTCGCGCCGCGGGAATGAGCCGAGCCGGTGTCTAAATTTTTGCCACGTACGACGGGTATACGAAAGGTCACGCGGGAGCTGAAACGTTTTCTGTAGTGGACAATGAATTCGAACGGCGCGCCTCTTCGGCCGCTGCCTGTTCGTTTTGTCTCCCTCTGTTGCTTCACCTCCCGCCGCAGCCTGTTCGCATCCTTCTCCTGTGCCTATATAAGAGAGGCCGCTCCTCTCCAGAGAGACACACCAGAACTTCTTCTTCCTCTCGCCACCGGTTCCTTTCTCTGAGCTGCTGCAGTCTTCCTCATCCCGGCCTGCGGCGTGCACCGCGAGTCGGGACAGTAGGCCTCCGAAACCGCACCACTTTGAGTCCTGTACGGGAGAAGGATGATAAGGTTTTTGGGGAGCGCTCCGCGCGACTACTGACTTCTTCATCACGGACTCCGACAACTACTTCCCCGACGACGACTTCTTCCCCGACGTCGACAACCTCATCGACGACATGGCTGGAGAGGATGTCGACCCCAAGTCCAGTGCTTCTGCTGCTGCTGTCCCGTACGTGTTCTTGTTCGTTCTGTTAGGAGTCCTGTTACAGTTCTTGGCTCTAGTTTCTGCCCTACATATGTTAGGTTTTATGTCGTATACGCAACTTCATCTAGTGTCTGTTCAAGATGTGTCTACCTCAAGTTCATATATGTAGACGCTGTTTACCTTCTCTCTGTCAGATTGCATGACTTGCTTTATATTTGCTATATTAGTCATGCTTTATCTAGTATCTTCGTTAGCAAAATTATTTGGTAAATTGCTCATATTTCCAACAGGATGAAGCTGAATGGGTAGTACGTGTGGGCCGACATGATTCGTTTATAAAAAAACTTGTTGGACATCTGAGATCTAGTCGGTTTGAGACCTTGTTGTACTAGACTTAATTTGCATGATATGTATGAATGATTTGTGGTATTTTCTATGCGACCTTTGATGAATATCGGTGGTTTGCATGAATGTCATTCGTTTGTTAAAATGCATGTTGAAATATATGTGGCTAGTGTTGGATGGCGTCCTTGTGTATCCGTGTCCGCGGACTGGTCCTTTCCTGTTCGTGGACCGATGCAAGAGGGAATTTGTGGGTTGCCATTGGAGATACCCATAGGATATTCCCACCGCATGCAGATCTGCAAACTAAAAACTGTACGACAAAAAACGGAAAAGTCTTTGCGATTTCAAAGTTCAAACACAAAGATATTCAGAAAGTAAAATTATTCGCTAGGCCAAACATGCCCAACCTTTCTTTTCGTCCGAGGAATTAAACTAATCAACAAAATAGCTTGAAACCTTTTAACCAAAAAGATGCTCCATGCCAGAGATACCATATATGCACTCATATTCCAGGCGATGTTTCATCGGGAAAAGATTGCAGCCACTGTTTCCCTTGATTTAGGGATCTGCCTCAACGAGGCAAGAGTCCAAGAAGAGAGGGGCCGGATCTAGTGGCTGGCTGTCAAGAACTAGCCAAGCATGCTCTCAAAGGAGATGCTCAGATACTACTTGATACCTCCCAATTAGCAACAGCTTTTCCTCTCTCTCTCTCTCTCATGTCCTACAACATTCATGGGAACATCCTATTGACCGACATCTCTCTTTTTTGTCTGCAGCTGTTGACTATCCAAAATTCAAAAGAAAACAATCTACTCTATCTTAGCTATGACATGCATCTATCAGTCACATTGAAATAAATACCCCTTTATGCAAATTTACAAATATATCCTTGCACTTTCTCTCTCTCTCTCTTAGAAGACCTTCAACTTTCCAAATGATTTTATATTTTTATACGGTGTCTATAATACTGTATACTCCCTCCGTCCTAAAATAAGTGATTGAGACACTTATTTGGGACGGAGGGAGTACATCACTGCGCCAGGGTTACTGGTGCAGGTTTGGACATGCAACCTTCTTTTTAATTTGCCACAGTTAAGGTATGTGACCATGCACTGCCCTAGTAATGTAGCATATTATCGAAAAAGGCTTTCGCCCCGCTTTATAGATAAAGCAAACCGTCCGAACCAAACAGCCAACAGAGTTCACACACACTCAAAGTCACAGCCGCACACACCGCACGGTACCAGTAGGGTTAATGCTGAGGGCACAGCTCAACAAGCCCTAAGAACAAAATGACACACACAAAGACCGCCACGGACGAGTCCAGCCTAATCAGGTTCCGGCGGCGGTGGCAGAAGCGGGGGCGCCATGCGGAAGGCCATCGATCGAAGGTCGGTGAGGAGGGTGTCGATGACGCTCCGGTCCTGGGGGCGGCTAAGCGGCCGCCAAAGCTGCAAATAGGCACACATTTTGAAGATCGCGTCAGTCGCACGCCGCAGAGGCACTTTCTGAATAACGAGCTTGTTGCGAATATTCCAAAGCGTCCATGCAAGGATCCCAATGCACAGCCATCTAATATGGCGGTAACGCGGGGAGGAGGCATGGATCTCCGTGAGTAGGTCAGGGAAGTTGGAATTGCACCACTGTCCGCCGACCATTTCACGGAAGCACGACCACAGGAACTGGGCAGTGGAGCAGTTGAAGAAAATGTGGTTCGAATCCTCCACCGTGGCGCACAGGGGACACATCCCGTCCCCAGGGCCATTGCGCTTGCGGACTTCCACCCCAGAGGGGAGACGTCCCCGGATCCACTGCCAGAGGAATATCCGGATCTTGAGGGGAAGACGAATGTCCCAGATCAGGCTAAAGGGCTCAGGGGCCAGCGAAGGGGCGATGGCAACATACAAAGACTTCGTGGAGAAGCTTCCCGAGGGCTCCAGACGCCACGCCATGGAGTCGGTGGCGCCCTCTACCTGCATTGGCAAGAGAGCGGTGTCCTGTAGAAGGGCGTCCCACGCGTCAACCTCCTGGGGGCCAAAGGAGCGCCGAAAGGCGAGGCGCCCTAGGTCAATAAGGGTCGTTTCGACGGAAATTCGGGGGTCTGCCGCAATGGCAAATAAGCCCGGGAAGCGGGCGGCCAGAGGGGAATCCCCAAGCCAGCGGTCGAACCAAAACAGGGTCGAGACCCGGAACCCACCGAGATGGAAGTGCCAATCCGGAGCACGGGGAGGAGCTGAATCACAGCCTCCCATTGTACATCGCAAGGCTTTATACTGCTGTTTGTTTTTAACTCCAGTAATAAAGAACAACCGTATGTAAGTCTGCTTGTATAAGTACGTACAATAATTGTGTACAGGCCAAGCATGTATATGAAAGTCAAGGCCTATATAGCTACTCAGAACACCATCCCTGTAGGATTATTTATGGAGATTTTGCAATTTTCTATGCTAAATTAATAATCGCTGTCTGAACTAATTCGCATTTGGTCATTAAGTTGTACATGACGTTTTATGCAATTTTCTATGCAAGTGAACTAATTCGCTGCGGTTGACCTGCCTCCTTTGTTTATTTTCAGGGCTTGTTGAGCTGTGCCCTCCGCAGAACCTCTTGTACTTTGTGTTGTGGTACTCTGTGTGTGTGGGTGAACCTTGTTGTATTGTGTGGCTCTGGTGGTTTGCTTTATTTATAAAGCGGGGCGAAAGCCTTTTTTGGTAAACTAAACCAGCCGTTTTTTTTTGAAAATAAACTAAACCAGCATCTCAACGATCAATTCCAATTGTTCCACCATATATATAGTATGTACATGTATGATGCAATGGTGCATGACGAGGTTCCGATAGATAACAGAAAATTATGGAAGCTAAAAATCCCTAAAAGTGAAGATATTCCTATGGTTTCTCAATAGAGGGGTGATTTTAATTAGGAATAATTTGGCACGACGAAACTGGCAAGGGTGTAAAAAATGTGTTTTCTGCCATCATGATGAGTCCATTAAACACTTATTTTTTTAATGCAAGTTTGCTCGGTCTGTCTGGGCCATTGTCCAAATAGCTTCGAATCTTTATCCCCGTAGTGCACGGAATATGTTCGGCAACTGGTTGAGGGGAATAGATAAACAATTTTCTGCACACATTCTTGTGGGGGCGGCCGCTTTATGTTGGGCTCTGTGGCTCACCAGGAATGACATTGTTTTTAACCATAAATGTGTTTCATCTACTATGCAGGTTATTCATATATGTTCGCGATGGTTCCATATGTGGTCTATCCTACAGAGGCCGGAGGACAGAGACCTTTTTATGATGGCGTCTATTCGGCTGGAGCGTTCAGTCAGAGAGATTTTCTACCCCATGGATGGCGGTGTGATCTTCGGATAAGATCGGCAACATCATAGGCTGGCTTTATTATGAGTTTGTCGTAGTGGGTGTTTGAGCCTTCTCTTTTTCCTTTTCGGCTTTTTGGACTTGTTGGCTGTGTGTATCTTGTTATGCAGAGGCCGGACGTTCTATGATGCGATTGTATCAACTCAATATTTCAATTCAATTAAAAGCCCTTTATCAAAAAAAGTATGTACATATAATAAGACGTATATGAGGTGGACCGCACGCACATATGTATATTAACCGAAAGGCACTTACAGTAAAATACGAGTGGCTAGCTAGGTACAAGATCTCACGTTGTAACTGCAGCAGAGATACATAAAACGAAAGAAAATTTGGTGCATGTATGTACGTACATACTGAACCATTGTATTTAAAATTGTATATAGTGCTTTAAGTATAGTGTGTACACGAGAAATGCAAGGAGATATACAGATACATATACATATGCACAAGGAACTTAACTATGTAATGTATATATATGAAGGTATCACATATAGACTTATTGCGCACTGTTAAAAGAAGACATTCTAGACAGACGAGGATTAAATGTCGGTTCCCAAACAATTTGCAAAACAACTTGGTTGGGCAGGGGTATTGCACATTCGTTCGATGGAACTGTGTACTATGAATATTTTCCACACGTACATGCATGACTGGTTGGGCAGAGATATCACACACTAGTAAAAAAAGGACCATTTGTCCCGGTTCGTAAGGCCTATTTGTCCCAGTTGGGGAACCGGGACTAAAGGGTCGGTACTAAAGCCCTATACCTTTAGTCCCGGTTCTTATACCAACCGGGACAGATGGATCTCCACGTGGCCGCTGCGGCGAGCCCAGGCAGGGCGGGACCAAAAGGTATCCACGCGTCAGCAGCTGAGGTTTTTATTTTTTTTAAAGAGGGTGGTTTTAGGGGGGTTTGGGGGTTAATTTAGGGTGTTAGCTAACTAATAGAGAGAAGTGTCCTCTCTTATCTCCGTGCTTGCTTTACCAACGCTACTGCTATGCCTAAACATGGCTTAGATTGAAGTGAAGGCAACATGTGGTGCATGTCGAAAGTAATACTAATTCTAAGTTGATCAAGTTTGGATTAATACTACTTTCGACATGCACCACATGTTGGCTTCACTTCAATCCAATCCATGTTCATTTCATCCACTGATATATAATAACTCTTCATGCTCGCATCATGCATCATCATAATAACAAGTCCTACTAATCATCACCATACAACTTCTACTCGTTATTAATAACAAGTCATACGATCATCATCCTCATAGTCATCGAACCAACCCTACTTAATTGTGCTTAGCACATGATCATCAGTATTAGGTAGGACCTAAATACCCTCTTTAAGGTAAAATAGCATAAAACATATAGGCCCTGACTCTCCATTATGGAGAATGGAGATCGTCCTGTCTTCAATTCTTGCGCTTCGCTTCCTTTTGCTTCCAAGAACCTCCTTACGACTGTCCATACATTTTTTCCATTCTTTGATTACCATGTATTCACCGGTCTTGGAAATCCGGTATGGACAGGTGAGATTCGTAGGATGACCTGGCTGTATGTTCAAAACATCAAGGCGACCATTCTGATACATCAAATGAGGCACACAATCCATCGGGATTTTCTGTTGAAAAACATAGTAATAACTTCGTAGTTAGCAATGATGTACTAGTTTTAGAAGTATGCAAAAGATGCACAGATGTCGTAATAGTAAAAAATCTTACTAGAATATCTCCATAGAAGTTGCCGTGGTTCAACACGTGCACTAGTGGCACGTATTGACCATAATTTGGAGGAGTATCATAATAGGTATTGTAATTCTCAAGGTCAGTACAAAATGCGATCAGATGATTTTTCTCCTGATAAGTTAATTCGGTGCCATCGGTGTAGTGGGTTTTGTCTACCATCTTTCGCACATTGTTTGAAGAATGGAAATAAGTTGTCAATGGAAATAAGCTGTCAACTATTTTAAAATAAACAATATAAATTAGTTAATAACTACGTTTGAGAAACTCACATAGCGGTAGAATTGGAAGCGTATCAACAAGGACCCAAATGTCCATTGTCTTGCTCGATGTCAGGATCACCAAGATCCATGGTGACAAGCATATCCTCATAAAAACCATACATCTTGCAAAGTGCTTCCCAATTTGGGAAACCAAATGGGTTACGCTCTGAGAATTTTACAGATTTACTTCAAAATCCATACCATGATGGGTCCTTAGGTGAATTTTCTTTGTTTCGAAACTTTCATGGTCTTCAAAACCCATCCTCTCCAAGACATAGTGTTTTGCATGGCATGGGATAAGCTAGTCAAATTGTAAAAGATGAAAATTACACGTTGAAATAGTTGAAGTCGTGCTTAATTAATTATGAAAAAAACACTTGTCGTTGTTGCGTACCGTTTCAACATCGAAGGTCTCCTGGAGCTTAATGCTAAAGCGCAGATCTTCGTCCAGGTGAGGCCTGTCGCACAGACCTCGGTCGTCGTTGCACCAGCCGCACTCCCCCGGGAGACTTTCATCGTCCGAATACGACATTTCCTATGTTCATAATTCAAAGATTAAACTTGTACAATTAAATATATGTACTACAAAAACTAAATTAGATCATTATTATTCATCACGGGTTGACTATCGGTCTGTCGAGTCTTTTCTTGAAAACTCTCAGCTCACGTGGTGTATATATTCGACCGTCGGTGATGGTAGCTCCTCTTTCGTTCCCGAGTGCATTACACCAAATTGTCTAGCACACGGGAACAAAGGAGAAGCTACCCCCACGACAACAGTCGGGATTCTTCGTCCTCTCATATATGGTGGAGACTCTCCCTCACTGATTCCTCTCTGACATTTGCGACCGTCGGTGATGGTAGCTCCTCCTTTCGTTCCCGAGTGCATTACACCAAATTGTCTAGCACACGGGAACGAAGGAGAAGCTACCCCCACGACAACAATCGGGATTCTTCGTCCTCTCATATATGGTGGAGACTCGACAGACTTAAAATCAACCCGAAATATCGTTTAATTATCTTTCTAAAAAAGGACATATCGTTTAAATAAAAAAATAAACTAGTTCTATTAATTTTCTTATTAAAAATAAACTACTTCCATAGTAAAATAAACTAGTTCTATTAATTTTTTTACTAAAAATAAACTACTTCTATAGTAAAATAAACTAGTTTTATTAAATCAACTAGTTCAACTAAGCACTTACTATAAATAAAATAAAGTAATACTTACTAAAAATAAACTAGTTTAACTAGTTCTATTATTTTTCTAACTAATTCTATTAAACACTTACTAAAAAACATCTAACTCAACTAACCTAAAATGCACACTAACCTAACATCTAATGCACTAACCTAAATCAGAGAATGTTCAAATAAAGTAGTATTGCTTGGTTTTTTTAAGAAATGTTCAAATAGAAAATTTAGAAAAAAGTAAAGGTTTTGCCTAATGCATTCTTCATATAGAAAATTGTTACTCTGTAATTTAAAGTGAAGAGACTACAGAAATATCCATTTCAAGATTACATGAAAAATTTACATAATTTAATGATTTAGTACTGTGACTATACATAATAATCTGTACAAATTACTAGTATATATACATGGAAAAAAATTACAAATATGAACTAAAATAATCCTAAAACTAAACGAAACTTCTCCTCCTCCCTTTTTTTCTTCTTCTTTTTTTCATCCTAAAACTTTATGAACAAAATTACAACAGAAAAAAAAATTCTATGAACAAAATTACAACAGAAAAAAATCATAAAAATTCTATAAAAAAATTGACATATTCTTTGCATATGAACATACAAACATTTGCATATTCTACAATAATATCATCAAAAAAATCTATGAACAGAAAAAAAATCATAACTTTTGCATATGAACATACATGCATACATCATCATCATCATCTACTACTACAATATGAACAAAAATACATATATATATATATATATGTGTGTGTGTGTGTGTGTGTGTGTGTGTGTGTGTGTGTGTGTGTGTGTGTGAACAGGGCCTTCATCGTCGGCGTCGGGGCGGGCGCGCGGCGGCGTTGGGGCGCGGGGAGAAGGGGAGAGGAGGGGGAACGTCGCGGTGAGGCTCACAGTGCAGGCGAGCGGCGGCGAGGTCGGGGCAGGGCTCGGCGACAGCGAGTTCGGGGCAGGGCGGGTCGAGGTCGAGGCAGGGTGCGGCGAGGCTGGGGCAGGGGCGACGGAGACGGAGAACGGGGGCGGCAGCCTGGCGGCGTCGATGTCGTCGGCGTCGTCGGGGCGTCAATTGCGAGATGAGAAGTGAAATTTTTCACAAGTCTTGCTTATATACACGAAGCATTGGTCCCGGTTCGTGGCACCAACCGGGACCAATGCCCCCCTTTAGTCCGGGTTGGTGCCACTAACCGGGACCAAAGGTCTCTTTTCAGCAGCCCAAAGGGTGGGAAGCAGAGGCCTTTGGTCCCGGTTGGTGGCACCAACCGGGGCTAAAGGGGGGCATTGGTACCGGTTAGTGCCACGAACCGGTACCAATGCACCCCTTTAGTCCCGGTTGGTGCCGCCAACCGGGACCAAAGGCCTTGTGCTGCCCGCGTCAAAAGTTTAGTCCCACCTCGCTAGCCGAGAGAGCTCGAGAGTGGTTTATAAGCGCTGCTGCGCCCACCCTCTCGAGCTACTCTCAATTGCAGGCTTTCGGGCCTAACCTGTCACTGTGTTCCTGTGGGCCTACTGGGCCTGTTGCGGGCCTGAATCCTGGCCCATGATTAGGTTTCTAGTCGTATTCAGGCCGTGGTGGCCCAGTAGGTGGCATTTTTTTGTTTTCTTTGTTGCTTTATTTATTTTATTTTGTTTCTACTTATAACAAAATACTTACTGTTGCTATTTTATTTTATTTTGTTTCTACTTATTTATTAAAGTTTATTTTGTTTCCACTTATTTATTTTATTTTGTTTCTACTAATTTATTTTATTTTTTCTACTTATTTAGTTTATTTTGTTTCTACTTATTTATTTTATTTTCTGTTTGCTTATATTGTTTTGAACAGAAAATACTTTGATAATTTTAGTTGCATAAATTTTATATAATTTTAGTTTCAATAATACTAAAGGTTTATAAAACTTTTTAGTTGATTCCTTTTGCTATTAGAGTTTCATTAAAATTTTCTAGTTCATTCTTTTTTCTATTAGAGTTTTATTAAATCTTATTTTGTTTCTACTTATTTATTTTCTTTTCTTTTTTGCTTTTTTAATTGATTTTATGAAAATTCTTTTTTGCTTTTAATGTTTTGAACAGAAAATACTTCGATAATTTTAGTTGCATAAATTTTATATAATTTTAGTTTCAATAATACTAGAGGTTTATAAAAGCTTTTTAGTTGATTCCTTTAGTACCGGTTCTAAGGCTATTACAAAGGCATTTCATTTAGTACCGGTTCTAAGGCTCCCCACGAGCACCTTTAGTACCGGTTCGTGGCATGAACCGGTAATAGAGTTTTTAAATTGATTCTTTCTGCACCTGTTTTTTAGTCCCACCTCGCCAAGCGAGAGGCACTCGCAGCGGTTTATAAGCCCTGAGTGCAGAGACGATATGAAGGAAAGGCGCAATGCTCACCTGCACGTTGCTTAGCTTTAGGCCTTGAGGAAGTGGTGTAGACTGCACGGAGCTATCAGGGTTTCGGACGAAAACTACACATAGCTCCGTGCAGTCTACACTATTTCCTCAAGGCCTGAAGCTAAGCAACGTGCAGGTGGCATTGCGCCTCTCTTTTATTTTGAGCATTGCATCATTCAAAGCCACATCATCAATTTTCAATCATTTCTGACTTCATTTGTTATTTTTCATGCATTTACTGTTTTTTTAGCTATAAGACCCTCAAATTCAAAAGCATTTCAAATGAACTCTAAAAAGGTTGAAAGTTGGCATGGTATCATCATTTCACCCACATAGCATGTGAAAAAAAGTTGAGAGGGTTACGGCAAAAACTAGATGCACTTCGTGTACAAAATGGACAATCTCTTTCGAACTATCAGGGTTTCATACGGAAACTCATATGTTACAAAGGGATTTCAATTTTTTGAACTTATTTGAACTCGAGACTTTTTGTGTGTTCAAAATGCACCATTCAAAGCCACATCATCAATTTTTAACCCTTTCTGACTTCATTTGTTATTTTTCATGCATTTACTGATTTTTTTGAGCTATAAGACCTGAAATTCAAAAGCATTTCAAATGAACTCTGAAAAGGTTGAAAGTTGGCATGGTATCATCATTTCACCCACATAGCATGTGCAAAAAAGTTGAGAGGGTTATGACAAAAAAGATGCACTTCGTGTACAAAACGGACAATCTATTTCGAAGTATCAGGGTTTCATACGGAAACTCATCTGTTACAAAGGGATTTCATTTTTTTGAACTTACTTGAACTCGAGACTTTTTGTGTGTTCAAAATGCACCATTCAAAGCCACATCATCAATTTTCAACCCTTTCTGACTTCATTTGTTATTTTTCATGCATTTACTGATTTTTTGAGCTATAAGACCCTGAAATTCAAAAGCATTTCAAATGAACTCTGGAAAGGTTGAAAGTTGGCATGGTATCATCATTTCACCCACATAGCATGTGCTAAAAAGTTGAGAGGGTTACGGCAAAAACTGGATGCACTTCGCACTATATAATAACAAGCAATAATAAAAGTAAGAAAATTAGACAAGTATCTATCTAAAGTAAGAATTTTTTCTTTCAGAAAGAAGATAAGAACAAGAGGCTCACCACGGTGGTGCCGGCGACGAGATTGGCGCGGGCGATCGACGGCGGTGAAGACGGAGACGGGACGTGACGGACCGCTAAACCTAGACAAATCTCGGGGAAAATGGAGCTCGGAGGTCGAGTTTGAGAGGAGAAAGCTTAACTAGTGTGACTCGGGCATTTCATCGAACACCTCATGTGCATAGGAGGTGAGCTAGAGCACCACAAAGCTCTCCCCTCGCCGGCCAGAAAAAACAGAGCACTGTGGAGTGCTCTGCCGCGGCGATGGGGTATATATAGCCACCTCATTGGTCCCGGTTCATGGCTGGAACCGGGACTAAAGGCCTCCCTTCTGTCCCGGTTCTAGGCACGAACCGGGACCAATGGCTGTGGGCCAGGACCGAGGACCATTGGTCCCGGTTCGTGCCTAGAACCGGGACAAATGTGTCCACACGAACCGGGACAAATGCCTCCCGAGGGCCGGCCGCCCCCCTGGGCGCACGAACCGGGACGTATGCCCCCCATGGGTCCCGGTTCATGACCGAACCGGGACTAATGGGCTGGCCAGGCCCCCACCAAAGCCTTGTTTTCTACTAGTGACATTAGGTGATGATCTAAACCTTCTACTCTAATTTTACCTAGGTCTATCAAATTTGGAGATAATAAAGTACCGTTGAGTCAGAACTTAATCCGCTGAAAACTTAATCGTGAGGACATGAATACTATGTGAACTAAAATGGTTGCAAACAATATTATGAAGATATGCTTAGGGTAAGAGTGAACCATTGAATACTATGTGAACCATTGTAATTGCACACATGTGAGAGGTTACATGAATAAACAACAAGTATTGGTATGAATAATAGATATGCCATTTACTTTGCCTCCTTTGAGTCACAAACTAATAGCTTTAAGTGAGGACCTACATGCAGATACCATGCAACTTTGTAAGTAATTTTTTCCGCCACCTCAACACCATCATGTAAAGTTCACTCTTACACTTGTATCAAGATGTTATGCAGACCCGAGATACAATATGAGCATGCACACTCTTCATGATACAATTTTTTCAGACATACATGAGTGAGTTTTTGTAAGTGAATTAGAGGGGAGAGGGGGAGGGGTTGGCATAATGCGTTGTGCGTTGTATTGAACATCTCGAGCGGTTTATGTAGAGTACAAGCCTTGGAGGGCAAGAAGAGTCTCCTAGAGATAAGGTAGGAGATGGATTACAAATACTACTCTACCAAATATGTCAATATGCTCTAACATCCCAAACAGTCATAGCAGTAACATCGCAAACAATACAAACGCCATGGATAGTAAGACTAGAAAGAAACCGAAGGTAAAAAAACAGGATGACACCTCCTCTTAGCAGTCGTAGTGGGAGCGTCGTGGAGGGTGTCTCGTCGTGCTTAGGCGAGGTGATAACCCTTTGTGCCGATGTCGAGGTAGTAGAGAGCATGGGATGGTGGAGCCATGTGGTTGAGGTAGCCATGCGAGTGGATGTCGTGGTCGATATCGAGTTTGTCAGGATTAAGATAGTTGCACACGAAGCCACGTGCTCAAGGAAGCGTCATGGAGTCGAGGACGCTGTGATGCGTCAGGAAGAAGACGAGGACGTGATCCAGGCAGCCATTTAGGAGGGTTTTGATGTCGAAGCCGTCATAGACAAGGCGTCTTAGCAAGTTTGCTATGGCCAAGGACATATTGGGACGAAGTCACACGTCGATGTTGCCAGTACTAGGTGTGCGTAGACAGGGACCATCACAAATAGTACACCATGTTAGAGGGACTAACAGACAAGTCTTTTATGATAGTTGTGGTGCAAAACAACATAGGCGTGCAACGTGCCAATATAGCCCAAGTCATAGTAGACGAAGTAGTTAGTAAAGAGACGATGACGTTGGTGAATAGCTTTTGCCAGACGAAGATGAATGAGTGGTTGTATGCGGAACCGGGGGTGGCTTGAAGGGGCCTCACTGTTTTCCTGTGGAAGCACATTGACATTGTTTGAAGTAGGGGATGAAGAACCCAATGTTGTGACAAAGACCATGCGCAAACGGTGGAAGGTAGACGTTACCACATGGGATGGCCATATAGACCACTTGCAGCGACACTACAACTGAAGGGGATAACGAAGAAGTTTGTGATGGTTGCACAACCCCTGGTGAAGATCATGGCTCCAACTCCCTGAGGGGCGGCCCGACGCGGAAGCTGGGGTGGAGCTAGGTCTAGGAACTTGCGCATGATACTATGCAAAAGGATTATAGAAGGGGGAATTGACGTAATACGTTGTGTATTGTATTGAACCAATCAAGTGGTCTATATATAGTACAAGCCTTTGAGGATAAGAAGCCTCTCCTAAAGATAAGGTAGAATGCGGATTACAAATCATGTTCTACCAAATATAGAGATATGTCAATTTACACTAAAATTTCTTTTTATATCTTAACATGTTCGTGTTGTCTAATTGCTTGCAAATTTGCGTGAAGAAAAGATATGTGTTGTGTGGTCTATGGGGAAAAGGAGTCTTTTATTAGACCACCACACATGTTTTTTTCTCGGCAAAAATTTATATGTGGTTAGAAGACATGTTTATGTTCACCTTAAAAAATCATCTTTATTTTTAACTACTTTTGTGTTTTACGGTTCGTACCTGCATGTCTCTTCCCTCCCATGAAAATATACTTTCCTTTGACTAACTTGATCACTGTAGTATGGGTTAGCAGAGCAGTATTATAGTGCTAGTATACTTCTTTAGGGGTATCGCCAAGTTTTATTACTCAAAATCTACATGAAGGAAATTACAAAGGGATCATGCGATTGGACCTACCAAACGTGCCTCCTCTGACCAAGAGGATGAGAAAACTTTTCTAACCTATCGGCATCGCTGTTAGCAGCTCTGCCTTCAAAATTAAACTTGCAATTAAAAATTGATGCCCTATTATTAATCTCCCTAATAATGTTTCCAAATGGTCCATGGCTTCCTCAGTGGATGTCACTTACTACTTGCTTTGAGTCCGAGGAACAGTGAAATTATGCACCATCAAATCATCCGCTAGAGAAAGAGCCTCCCGGCAAGCAATGACTTCCAATGTTGCGACGTTGTTAATACCACGAATCACCAAACATGATCTGAAGTAGTTACTCTCTACATCTCAGTACACAGCCGCTACTGACCCCCTAACTTGACCCCAAGCAATGCCCGTGTCAACGTGGATCTTCCCATATCCATGCGGTGACGCTTTAGGCCGAACCGATGTGCTCCCATTATCCCTTGTATCTCTCGTATAAATAAGAGCGATGTTTTGTTGCTCGGGCTACATGGAGCCCTTTTCTGAAACATAAAAAAAAAAAATCACATTTCAAGGTTTTAAAAAATTCTGAAACAATTGCACGTCGGCATTTGGATGTATGCTAAATGTGTGTAAAATTTCTAGAAAAAAAATTGATTTGCGAGCTACAAAAAAAGTGAAAATCATTGGTTTTATATAGTGAACAGTACATGCAATGTTCACTCGGTTCAAAATCACCAATTTGTCTTTTTTTTGTATAGTTCGCGTGTCAATGTATTCATCATAAAAATTTGCACACATGGAGTATACATCCATATGATACTGTGGATTTATTTTTTCAGAATTTTTGAATCATTGAAACAATTGCTTTTGAATTTCTCAAAAAAAAAAAAGATCTCCATGTAGCCCGAGCACCAAAAGGCATTTATGTAGTATAAATTTCACAGATGCATGTAGAGTTGGATTACTTGCAGTTTTTTAAGGATACATTAGTTTTTCTTTTCCTTTTTAAAGGTAACCATTGAAGAGAGGAGTTGAATTATGTAGAAATAAAGTTGCATTGAGGAGACCTGCATCTGCTGTGAGGTGACAAGTTGTGCAGTGCAGTATCTACATGCCTCTGCTTGAATGCTAGTAGACCTAGTACAACAAAGAAAGTACTACATACATACCTAGCTAGCTACCTGATGGCTACACCCATACATACTGTACCACACAGAATCAATACTATACACACACACAAACAGCAACATGCCCATGCAATGCAAGTTTCCTTCGTCTTTTCCTTTGTGTCATTGTGACCAGAGCGAAGAGAGAGAGAGCCGCGGGGGGGGGGGGGGGGGGGGGGGGGGGGGGTTCTACAGATCCCAAGCTGAGGCATGAGAGAGAGTGTGTGTTATTGTATTGGTCTGATCGTCATAATAAACGCCATTAAGAGCTTTTTTTTGGGGTCACATATAGAGAGCAGCTCAGCTCAGCTCATTCCTTTTGCTTACTTTAAAGCCACGCGCAAACGCGAGCAGAAACACACTTGCTCACTTCATCTTCGCCTTCATCCTCATCTTCATCTTCTCTCCCTCCTCCTACTTCTTCTTCTTCTTGCCCCATCTCCATTTCAAGCAATGCGGGGAGGGCATTGACCATTAGCTGGTCTATCTCTATCCATTGTTCACCAGTGCCGCCACCGATCGACCTCCAACTCATTCTTCTTTCTCGTCGATCTATCTCTAGCTAGCCAGATAGCTTGGCTCTGCAGGATGACCAACAACAACGGCAATGGCAATGGCGGCAGCAACGCGGCGGCGAGTGGCTGGCTGGGCTTCTCGCTCTCGCCGCACATGGACGAACACAACCACGTGCAGCAGCAGCAACAGCACCAGGGCCTATTCTACCCCAGCTCCGTCGCCGCCGCCTACAGCCTCGGCGGCGACGTCGCCACCGACGGGTACTATTCGCAGCTAGCCTCCATGCCTCTCAAGTCAGACGGCTCCCTCTGCATCATGGAAGCTCTACGCCGAACCGATCAACAAGATCACCACGGTACGTACTTCATCACCGGAAATATACACACATATTTCCTCCGTCGACCGAGATCAGTCATTAGGTTCTTGGAGTTCATGGCGTGATTCCGGTTTCATTAACCAGGTCCGAAGCTGGAGGACTTTCTGGGCGCGGGGCAACCGGCGATGGCGCTGAGCCTGGACAACACCTCCAACTTCTATTACTACGGCGGCGGTGGCGGAGCCGGTGGGCAACACGGACAGAGCCACGGCGGCAGCTTCCTGCAGCAAGCATACGACGTGTACAGCGGGCCCGCAACGGCATCGGTGCTGGCGGCCAATGAGGACGCCGCGGCAGCCACGGCCATGGCGAACTGGGTGCAGGTCGCGCGCGGTGCCACCGCGTACGCCACAGCCGAGAACGTCTTGTCCGCGGCGGCGGACCGGCAGCAGCATCTTCACCACCACCCTCTGGCACTCTCCATGAGCTCCGCCGGGTCGCTCTCCAGCTGCGTTACCGCGGGGGCCGAGTACGGCGGCGTCGGGGCGACGGTGGACGGCGGGCGAAAGCGCGGCGGCGCGACGGCGGGGCAGAAGCAGCCGGTGCACCACCGCAAGTCCATCGACACGTTCGGGCAGCGCACGTCGCAGTACCGTGGCGTCACCAGGTACACCCCAGCCCACCCCATCAGCACGTGATTAATTAGTCGGGGCAACAAGTAGAGCAGGAGATTAACGTGTGGTTAATTAGCAGGCATAGGTGGACGGGGCGGTATGAGGCGCACCTGTGGGACAACAGCTGCAAGAAGGAAGGCCAGACCAGGAAAGGGAGGCAAGGTACTTGAGCCTAACCGACCCCTAAAGCAAGATTAATCTCTATCATTAGTGGCTAACCAAGCTTATTAACCAATGTCCCCGCATGGTGATGAACTAACCACTCGGCCGCTGGCTATGCAGTTTACCTCGGTAAGTAGTGCAATGTACAATGTAATACAGTACTACTATTGTGTACTACGTGTTCATGCTCTTGTCGGGGAGTAGTGCGGTAAAAAGGTTAAAAAATCCATTTTACAGGAGGATATGACATGGAGGAGAAGGCGGCGAGAGCCTACGACCAGGCGGCGCTCAAGTACTGGGGCCCTTCCACCCATATCAACTTCCCGGTAATCCCTTAAATTACATGTGCTACATCTATACGTATTTACCTTTTCTCGGTTTAATCATAGTTTGATTACTGATATGGTGTTTTGTTGGTGCAGCTCGAGGACTACCAGCAGGAGCTGGAGGAGATGAAGAACATGACGAGGCAGGAGTACGTGGCACACCTTAGAAGGTAATATTAATGGAGGTGGTCTATATATATATATGTGAACGGGAAGGAAGAGTGATTTGAGTGGCGCGTGCATGCAGGAAGAGCAGCGGCTTCTCGCGTGGCGCGTCCATGTACCGTGGCGTGACCCGGCACCACCAGCACGGGCGGTGGCAGGCGCGCATCGGCCGCGTCTCCGGCAACAAGGACCTCTACCTCGGCACTTTCGGTACGTCACAGCCACTCTCTCTAGATCCTTAGAACTTCCGTGGCGCTGTGCCCATGGGCATGCTCGCGAGCGGTGACGCAGATGGTGTCGCGGCTGGAGGGCGCATGCCGGGCGTTCCGGTCTCAATCATCATACGTGTCGTTGCAGGGAAATGATTCTCCTCTCCCTGCCAAAGTTAGAATGTTTTCTTGCTTTAAGCTTCTTCTTTTCTCATGCTCTCTCTCTCTCTCTCTCTACACAAATATCTCATTCTCTCTCTCCTCCCTCATGTGTGTGTGTGTGTGTGGTCCTGTGCATGCGTGACCGATTCTCTCTCGCTCGCTTTTGCATAAGGCTGGACTTTCCTAGTTTTCGCACTGTCCCAAATCGCACGCGCGCTCTCCGGCTTTTGCATGCCTCGTCGCCGTCGTCTACCTTTGACCATGGCGCCAGCCAGTCATCATGGCGCGGCCGCGCGTTTCCTTCCTTTGTTCAGACTTCAGAGTTGTCCAGACTTGAGATCGTTCCATATCCAATGATTCTTGCATGCATGTGCATTGTGCAGTAGCTGTGTATACGTAGTACGTTTCAATGATGGGTGCGCGTGGTTGCAGGCACCCAGGAGGAGGCCGCGGAGGCGTACGACATCGCCGCCATCAAGTTCCGGGGCCTCAACGCCGTCACCAACTTCGACATCACCCGCTACGACGTCGACAAGATCATGGCCAGCAACACGCTCCTCCCGGGCGAGCACGCCAGGCGCAACAAGGACGACAACGCCGCGCCCCTGCCCCTCCCCGCCCCCGACGACTGCGCCGCCTCTGCCCTGGTGCCCGTGTCCACTCCGGGGACGGACACCGGCGGCAGCGGCCAGCACCGCTACCACGACGTCATGTCCTCGGGCGAGGCCTTCTCGGCGCTACACGACCTGGTCACCGTGGACGGCCACACCGCGCAGGGCGGGAACGGCGCGCACGTGCACATGTCGATGTCGGGCGCATCGTCGCTGGTGACGAGCCTGAGCAACTCCCGAGAGGAGAGCCCAGACCGGGGCGGCGGGCTGTCCATGCTCTTCGCCAAGCCGCCGCAGCAGCCGGCCACGACAACGGCGGCGTCCCCGAAGCTGATGAGCACTCTGAAGCCGCTGGGCTCCTGGGCGTCGTCGGCGAGGCCGGCCGCCGTTTCCATCGCTCACATGCCCATGTTCGCCGCGTGGAGCGACGCATGAATGAGCACTCGGTCGGACATGTAGCAAGCCCACGGCGCATGCATGGGATGGCAATGGCGTGCAGTTTTTAATTAGTAGGTCGGCGACGTGATTAAGGATTAGCAAGTACCATTGGCTGCAGTTGGTGGTGTAGTAATAGTAGTAGCATTAGCGGTATCGAGATTACTCCTGCGACTTAAGATCGAAGAAATGCACGGTGTGGCCTCCCCTGTTTCCTTCCTTACCGGTGGAGAAGGGGTTTTGTAAAATGGAGGCCACCGGTGCATCTCTTCCAAATCCCAAAATCAAATATTATAGCTAGCTAGCTCCACTAATTGAAGTTTCCTGGTTGGTAACCATTTCATCAGATGTGGCATCTTTGTTCATCAGCCTGACCTACGGTCTCACCTTTTGAAAATTGACTAAGTCATCATGGACGCATCACTATCGATCAAAACGTGCATCTTACTGGTAAAAGAATAATCTGCATGAATGAGACAATAATCTGTATTCATGAAACACCAAAGTGTAAAATCTGTTGGCAATTCCTCTTTCCAATCCTGTCTCGGATCATTGCCCATATGTCATCTCAATTGGTACTAGCATACCAAAGGCACAAGTTTTTAGATTTGAAAACTTTTGGCTTAAGCATCATAATTTCAAAGAGACAGTTCAAGCTAATTGGCAACAACCTCTGATGGCAAGTGACAGTGCTAAATTGATCACTGCTAAGTTTAAAATGCTCAGAAAAGGCCTAAAAATTTGGAGCAAGAACATTTCAAATTTAGCTGGCAGCATTCAGGCAACCAACAATGTTATATTGATGTGGGTCCACTTTGAGGAATATAGACTGCTCAATGACAGTGAACACAATAGCAGAGAAATGCTCAAGGAACATATGTTAAAACTTCTATCCTTCCAGAGAATCTGTTGAAGACAAAGGGCAACAATTAGGTGGGTTAAATTTGGAGATTAAAACTCTATGTTCTTTCAAGCAAAGGCCACCATCAAATACAGACATAACTTCATTCAATCTTTGCAAGATGATCAGGGTATTGAACAATCAAAACACCATGCAAAGGCTGCAATTCTTTGGTCATCTTTTAAAGATAGGTTGGGCCAGACTGGTAAAACTGCAAATCCCTTAAATTTGATCAGCCCCATCACTAGAATGGATGGTTTGCAAGAACTAGATGCTCATTTTTCTAAAAAGGGAATTGATGATGTCATTAAACAACTCCCTCCAGACAAAGCACCAGGTCCAAATGGTTTCAATGCACACTTCATAAAAGCATGTTGGAGCATTATTGCTGAAGAATTTTATAAACCGATTGATGATTTTTATCATGGATCTATCTCTCTTAAAAGTATTAATGCTTCCTTCATCACTTTAGTACCCAAGAAAGACAATTCAGTCAGAGCCAATGACTTCAAACCAATTTCTTTGCTCAACTGCACAATCAAAATTATAACAAAGTTACTGGCAAACATGTTGCAGACAGTCATCCTAAATATTGTGCATACCAACCAATATGGGTTCATCAAGAGCAGAACTATTCATGATTGTCTTGGGTGGGCTTTTGAATACTTACATCAGTGCCAGCCACTGGTACAGCGAGGTGCTATACAAACGGTTTTTAACCCCTTTCCGCGAGGACATTTGAAACCGTCACCAAGTGGGTGTGGGCGATAGGGGGGTCCTTCCCACACAACCCAGAAACCGTCGGGGATAGGGAGCCAAGATGCATATACAGTACTCCTACTCGTTTGTGCTCGCATTGACATCGCAGTCGGTATTCTGTGGTGCTACGTTTACGATGCGCGACCCATCACAAACGATTCACTATTATAGAACGTGTATGATAAGCAGACAATCACACATATTCGCTTTTCGCTAACCGTATGCGATAACTAATTAAGAAGATTAGCTAATCGTTGTACGAGTGTCGGACAGGATTACGAAACGTCGGACCGTCGTAACATCGTCGTACACGACAACTACCACACACGCTATTCTGTGGTGCAACGTTTACGATGCATACTTCATCAAAAATAGTTCATGGTTGCGAATCGTGTACGATAAGGCAACTATCACAAACGTTTAGTTTGTCCGCACCGTTTGTGATATTGTCTGACATCGCATATGCTTTGCAAACGACAACTGTGTGCATGCTTGCACACGTTTCCTCTCCATGGATCGTGTCGGATTATGGTGTATATCGCAAACGTTTGTGTTTTACCAACTGCGTGTGCCTTAACGACCTGGAGAGCGTAATTTCACCGTAATTTAATTGTTGCCATATCAAATTGTACCGGATTTGAATTTGAATTTGAATGTATGCTATAGCTTTATTCATATCCATCAGCTTCAAACAACCAATGCATTATTCGATTAATAGGTACATATATTCAAGAATTACATAAGAACCAAATAAAAAATGATGAACCACAGTTGTATACTTGTACTATTAAAGATGGTAAAGAAAGAGGCAAAATACATTCTGGTTGCTGAACAAGGTGAAGTGAAATGCTCATATTCTGCCCTCCTCCATGTAGAAGGCACACACGACTCTAGTCCAACCCCTTGTGATGGCCGACCGCCCATCCTTCACGGTCTTCATGAAAACATCTAGATAATCACCGTGTTCTGGTAGAAATACTTTAACCTTTGCATGCCCATCAATCATGTAGTTTGAGAGGTAATCTTGAGTAAACTGCTTTGGGAACCACTGCAAAGGAAAAATATTCAGACATTGTCATCTAACACAAGTCATTATGGGCAGTAAAAAGAAGGCTGCAAAGTTCTTACTTACCATCCTGCAGTTCGCTATTGTCTTGGATAAAGTGCAAACAAATAATTTAATTGCCATCTTTTGACCCATTTTACTAACAATCTTTATCAACTTCCCCACTTGATGCTGGTTCATTATATCTCATTGCCCCATACGCAGAAAGGGTCGAAGCGCGGATCTTTACCAATGACATATGTACCTAAAAGCACCAAGTGAATATTAGAAGCTAAACAGCAATTGCACAATGATGTAGTACAACACTCTTTTATAATATCTTATAACATCCAATATACTCACATATTAGATGAATTAACATCTTATATTATGGGCTAGAAGGAGTTTATTGCATTCTTACAAATTATCGGTTGATTAACTGCTGTTATATCCATGGGTTAGAGTTAGTTTAAGCTAGTTCGGGCTCAAATAGCCCTAAAGTATATCCAAACATGAGGGCTAGTTTGAGCTAGTTGCATCTAACCCACCCAAAAAAACTATCCAACCTAAGAGGTGCAAATTGGAGCTAGTTCTCCTAGTGCATTTATTGTCAATCTAATCATGTCTTTCAAACACCTCTTTGAATGGAGTTAGTTCAGGGTTAGTCATGAGCTAGAAACTAACTCTAACCTCTAGCTAAGTTGAGTATCCAAACAGGGATGTGTTGTTGTTGTTGTTGTTGTTGCTGCTGCTGCTGCTCTTCTACATAGATTTAGACATCATTGGAACATTAAGGTAACACTCTTCCTTGTTGCTATGTAGCCTAGGATTGCATATTTAGACATTAAGTACAGTGCATGTTGCTATGTAGCCTTAGATATATT
The DNA here is from genome assembly GCF_018294505.1 of Triticum aestivum. NCBI lineage: Eukaryota > Viridiplantae > Streptophyta > Magnoliopsida > Poales > Poaceae > Triticum > Triticum aestivum. The sequence goes on from NC_057799.1 coordinate 314,281,029, forward strand.
ATATATGGCCCTAGTTAACCTAACGATAAATGGGTTACAGATATATTCAATTAAAAGTCCGATTCACCGATTAGTCCCTTATCAGCCCCCGACCTATATAGTACCAGCTACCGATATCCTGAACAGTGAGTATATATAAGTCATGGGATGAAACTAACCTCGATGGAAAACAGCAGACGTTCCCAAAATTGTCATGTGTAGGTACATCGAGAAACATGTTAAGCACAACAGGTTAAACATCAACCAAAATTATCCATGGCAGACAAAATAATCTCCAAAAGATAGCTTCGGTGTGCAGGTTTAAGCATGCTAGTAAAGCAAAACAAGTGGAAAGGTGTGTTAACTACAACAGGTCTAACATTTAACAACAAGCCAACATAGTCATTCAAACTGGTATTGTGCTGGTCTAAGTACACTGGTTATTGTTAAAGGAAAATGGAAAGGCGTGTTAACTACAAGATGCAGCAACCAAATATAGTCATTCATAGTGGTATTGTTGAAATTGGTATTGATGAAATTGAACTGCACAGTTCATACTTGCACATATGGAACATCACGTTGTGAATAACTGGAATAAACAAGGCATACTACGAACAACCAAGGATATCATTTGAAACTGGACATATGCTAACTACAAGCAACCGAACAATAAAAAAAACTTTAAAAGAGGCATATGCTATCTATAACAGGCTTAACAGTAAGCAAATATATGCATTCCTATCGGTATGTTTAAAACTAGATTGATGAAATGTACTTGATGTCGTTTGAAGCTACGTCGATATTTCCCCAAAGAGGAAGGGATGATGCAGCACAACGGCGGTAGGTGTTTCCCTCAGATATGAAACCAAGGTTATCGAACCAGTAGGAGAACCAAGCAACACAACATAAACATCCCCTGCACACAAATAACAACCACTCGCAACCCGACGTGTTAAAGGGCTTGTCAACCCCTTTCGGGTAACGATGCCTCAAATTGGTGCGTGGATGGAGAAAGTTGTAATAGGTTGAATAAATAGATCACAAATAAAATAAAGTGCAGCAAAGTATTTTTGTATTTTTGGTTTAATAGATCTGAAAATAAATGCAAGGAAAAAGTAGATCGCAAAGGCAAATATATGAGAAAGAGACCCGGGGGCCGTAGGTTTCACTAGTGGCTTCTCTCAAAAAAATAGCAAACGATGGGTGAACAAATTACTGTTGGGCTATTGTTAGAACTTCAAATACTCATGACGATATCCAAGCAATGATCATTATATAGGCATCACGTCCAAGATTAGTAGACCGACTCCTGCCTGCATCTACTACTATTACTCCACACATCAACCGCTATCCAGCATGCATCTAGTGTATTAAATTCATGGAGAAATTGAGTAATGCAATAAGAACGATGACATGATGTAGACAAGATCTATCTATGGAGAGATAGATCTCATCGTTTTATCCTTCGTAGCAACGATACATATGTGTCGGCTGCCCTTCTGTCACTGGGACAAGCACCGTATGATCGAACCCACTACAAAGCACCTCTTCCCATTGTAAGATAAATAGATCAAGTTGGCCAAACAAAACCCAAATATCGGAGAAGAAATACGAGGCTATAAGCAATCATGCATATAAGAGATCAAAGAAACTCAAATAACTTTCATGGATATAAAAAGATAGATCTAATCATAAACTCAAAGTTCATCGATCCCAACAAACACACCACAAAAGAGTTACATCATATGGATCTCCAAGAGACCATTGTATTGAGAATTCAGAGAGAGAGAGAGATGAAGCCATCTAGCTGCTAACTACGGACCCGAAGGTCTACAAAGAACTACTCACGCATCATCGGAGAGGCACCAATGGAGGTGGTGAACCCCATCCGAGATGGTGTCTAGATTGGATCTGGTGGTTCTGGACTCTGCAGCGGCTGGATGAATATTTCGTCAACTCCCCTAGGGTTTTGGGAATATTTGGGTATTTATAGAGCAAAGAGGCGGTCCGGGGGGCACCTGAGGTGGGCACAACCCACCAGGGCGCGCCTGGGCCTCCTGGCGCGCCCTGGTGGGTTGTGCTCTCCTCGGAGCACCCCCAGGCGCAGCCAGGGCCCATTATGTTCCTTCTGGTCCAAAAAAATCTTTGTGGAGTTTCGTTGCGTTTGGACTCCGTCTGGTATTGATTTCCCGCGATGTAAAAAACATGCAGAAAACAACAACTGGCACTTGGCACTATGTCAATAGGTTAGTACCAAAAAATAATATAAAATGATTATAAAACATCCAAGATTGATAATATAACAGCATGGAACAATAAAAAATTATAGATAATATAACAGCATGGAACAATAAAAAATTATAGATACGTTGGAGACGTATCAGTACTGCACAGTAAATAATTGCACATATAGAGCATCACATTGTGAACAACTGAAATAAACAAGGCATACTGCAAACAACCAAATATAGCAATTAAAACTAGACATATCCTCACTACACTACAAAAGGGACTCGGCAAAACAAATCATGGGTTCCCCCCTGTGAAGAGGCACGGCAAAACAAATCATGGGGTTCCTCACTTGTCACAGATGGGCTCGTTCCCGTGGGGAGAGCACGGACCCTGGATGCGCTCCATGTTGTCACAGATGGGCTCCTTCCTCTTGGAAGAGCACGGTTGTAGAGTGCCCTCCCTGATGTCGCAGACGGGCTCTTACCCCTTGAAAGAGCAGACGTGCTCTTTCCCCTTGGAAGAGCCGGAGAGGGTGCCCTCCTCGTGGTCGTCCTCGATGAGGTCTGACTTGGAAGTTGTGGATCCCAAGCCAGCGTCCAGAACCTATCCTTCAGAAATGACAAAAGGGGCTTGATGGCGATGTAGGATGGCAAATTCTTGACAACGAGCCAGAGGAGATCAGCGGCGGGGCCATGGATGAGATCGACGGCGATTGAACCCGAGGGGTTGGGGGTGGGCCACTTAACCTGTGACATAGCCCACCTCAGGACGTCGCTGTCGACGACCTAGATGTCATAGCCGGCGTCTGCGACATACCCGCATACTCTAGCCCGCTGATTGAGAGCCTGCGGCCAGTAATGGTCGTCAGCTTCCTCGGCGACGTCGGGCGAAGAGATCGTGATACACCTTTTTTGGGCCAGTCGCTCCTGGAGCTCCACGGGAAGCATAGCTGGGCTTAGGCTGCGACGCTCTAGAGTGGGGGATGGGGATCTGTGGGAAAGGGGCGTTTGTTAGGCGTCATTTAAGAAACTCGTGGCGGCCTGGGTATGGAGATCGGTGGGTAAGCTGCACGGGCAAACCGGCAGATGTTGACAATGGAGGGCTTGTGGCGGTGGCGGCGGCGACGACCTTGCAAGGGTTTTGATGTCTACTACACAACATTTTTCTTGTAGACGTTGTTGGGCCTCCAAGTGCAGAGGTTTGTAGGACAGTAGCAAATTTCCCTCAAGTGGATGACCTAAGGTTTATCAATCCGTGGGAGGCGTAGGATGAAGATGGTCTCTCTCAAACAACCCTGCAACCAAATAACAAAGAGTCTCTTGTGTCCCCAACACACCCAATACAATGGTAAATTGTATATGTGCACTAGTTCGGCGAAGAGATGGTGATACAAGTGCAATACGGATGGTAGATATAGGTTTTTGTAATCTGAAAATATAAAAAATGCAAGGTAACAAGTGGTAAAAGTGAGCGTAAATGGTATTGCAATGCTAGGAAACAAGGCCTAAGGTTCATACTTTCACTAGTGCAAGTTCTCTCAACAATAGAACATAATTAGATCATATAACAATCCCTCAACATGCAACAAAGAGTCACTCCAAAGTCACTAATAGCGGAGAACAAACGAAGAGATTATTGTAGGGTACGAAACTACCTCAAAGTTATCCTTTCTAATCGATCTATTCAAGAGTCCGTAGTAAAATAACACAAAGTTATTCTTTCCGTTCGATCTATCCTAGAGTTCGTACTAGAATAACACCTTAAGACACACATCAACCAAAACCCTAATGTCACCTAGATACTCCAATATCACCACAAGTATCCGTGGGTATGATTATACGATATGCATCACACAATCTCAGATTCATCTATTCAAACCACACAAGTACTTCAAAGAGTGCCCCAAAGTTTCTACCAGAGAGTCAAGACGAAAACGTGTGCCAACCCCTATGCATAAGTTCACAAGGTCACTGAACCCGCAAGTTGATTACCAAAACATACATCAACTAGATCACGTGAATATCCCATTGTCACCACAGATAAGTGATACGTCTCCGCCGTATCTATAATTTTTGATTTTTCCATGCCAATATTATACAACTTTCATATACTGTCGTGGAGTTGTCACGGCAGATGTCCTTGAGCTAGGACTTAGTCGTGGAGCCATCGCAACTAGGAAGCTTGAAGGGGTTATGCGGGACAAGGAACACGAGGGTTTATACTGGTTCGGCCCCTTACGGTGAAGGTAAAAGCCTACGTCCAGTTTGGGGTGATATTGATTAGGGTTACGATCGCCAGGAGTTAAACAACTATGCCCGGCTCTCGATGAGATTGTTGTCGCCCTTAAACCGCTGTCGGCTCGTCCCTTTATATAGGGAGGCTGACGCCCAGCAGCCCTTAGAGTCCCGGCCGGCTCATAAGAGTGTCCGGCTCGGACTCTAAACCATACTTGCCGTTCACTACAAGTTCTACAATAATAATGATTGTAACTACAGGCTTTAAGCCATATCCGGGTCTCAGCCCATCTCTGGCCCGTCGTCTTGAAACTTGGCTCCGGGCTTCTGGCAACGACCGCACGAGTAACCCGGCCCCTCCTGGCGGGTGACTCTAAGGTCTATATCCTCAACATTAGGCCCCAGATTGATTTGAGCTGGCTCATGTCAATCTTCAACTCTTCTGACAGGAAAAATCTCCGGCTTACCATTCATGTGAAGGCCATAACCCGGAGTGACGTCATCCTCTGGACTCCGGATAATCCGCCATGACGTCATCCTCCATTAAGTCCGTTTTTTACTCTGCCAGATCCGCAACAGATCTTTGCTTTACTGTCATTCCGAAAATTGAGGCGTCGTGGGGGGGAGATAACCACGCCGTGGTCCCTTGAATCTCGCGTCCACTTATGACCTCGCCTTATAAATAGGCCGGCCCAACGGGCTCTTCTCACGCTCTCTTCTTCCTCCTCACGCCGTCGCTCCTCTGCCCGAGCTCTGCCACTGCCGCCGCCGTCGCGCCCCTGATCTTCATCAACCCGGCCGCTGCATCACCCTGACTCGGACCAGATAAACGGCGGCGACTTCCTCTCTTCTCCAACTCCGGTGAGTCTCTTCTGTCTTGTTAGAACAGATCTGCGGTAGAGTTCAAACAGTTCATCCGTGTTCTTCGCCATTGTCCGCAGGCCTCAGTAGTTCTTGTAGTTTCCACCCTTGTTTGATCTTAGATATGTATAGACTTGCTGCAGTAGTTGTTTATTACTCATTTCACCTGCAAAACACACTTCTTTCCACTGCATAAGATCTCCTTCGAGCTCAAGAACTCCCCTGCGTCCGCATTTTAGGTCTAGAAAATTTTCTTTGCTTCGACCATTTTGATCCAAAAAAGTTACGGTAGTATGCGAAACCTGTTTTACCACACTTAGTAAAAACTGCAACCATTGAATCTTGGCGGCTTACATTTCCAGCTTAAAGAAAACACGCGCCGTAGAACTTTCCGGTTCAAAGAGAAGCACGCTCTGTAGAATCCTCCGGCTTAACTGTAGTAAAGCCGTAAATAACCAATTTACTCTGAATCCCCCTGCGGCTTAAATAACCCACCGTATCTGAATATATATCATTAGTCCCCTTCATAAGCCGCCATCTTAGTTTGAACGATAGATCTCCGGCTTATAATTAACCCGGACACTTTTCTCTTTATCATAGACCACCAACCTTTACCATGCCTCCCAAGGCTCCCATCACTTGCAACTGGATGAGGTCCAACGTCACCGACGAGAACCTGGCCAATTTCGTTAAGTCCGGATATTTGCCTAAGAAGGAAATCATGTCCTACCGTGCCCCTGACCCGTCGGAAGAGAAACCACAACCAAGGGACGGGGAGGTAGTGATCTTCGCAGACCATATGAGCCGGGGCTTCGCACCGCCCGGCTCAAAGTTTTTCAGGGACGTGCTCAACTTCTTTGACCTACGGCCTCAGGATATAGGACCCAACTCCGTATCCAACATCTGCAACTTCCAAGTCTTTTGCAAAGTGTACCTTGGAGAAGAGCCCAGTTTGCTGCTTTTCAGAGAGCTGTTCTACTTAAACCGCCAAAATGAGTGTGCCAACGGGCCAAGTCTGGAGTTAGGCGGCATCTCCATCCAGCGGCGTAGGGACTGTCTTTTCCCTTACGCAGAGCCGCCGAGCCACCCCAAGGACTGGAATATGACTTGGTTCTACTGCCAAGATACGTCCCCGGCTGACGAGAACCCGCTGCCCGGCTTTCGCCCAACACGTCTAGAGCCGACTCATCCGCTATCGGACAAACTGACTGCAGCGGAACGCCAGCCTCTGCTTCCAACTATCAATAAGATCAAGGCCCTGCTAGGCAGCGGTCTGAACGGAATTGACCTGGTCCGGGTCTGGATCTCATGGCGGGTGATCCCATTGAGCCGCCGCCCCGGCTTAATGTGTGAGTACACCGGGCGAAAGGATGACCCGCAGAGGCACAGTCGCAATGATCTTCCAGAAGACGTTGCAGAGGAAGAGACCAAGGCTCTTCTAAACGAGAGCCTGGCAGACTGCGGAAGAACCGGGTTAGCCCCCTTCTGCAAGACCAATCCAGCCCCAGCGGTAAGCCGCTGACTTTAACTTTTATCTTCGTCTGCATATAACCTTCATCTGAACCGTTTTAAGAATCAATCATTGTATCTTTCAGGCTGATGATAAATTCTGGCGGGTCAAATATGACCATGAAGCGGCCAAGAAGGCCAGGAAGGCGAAGAAAGCCGCCCCTCGCAAAAAGGGAAGCCGACCCACTGCTTCGGAGCTAATGCAATTAAGCGACAGCTCCGAGTCAGAGGTAACCCTTAAACCTTTAAATTCTTGCTATATTTGTTGTTTGTTGCTGTCCGCCTTATCAACACTTTGCTCATTGACAGGATGACACCGGCGCCAGTAACCCGGTGGTTGAAGAGGTAATGTCACTTTCCTCCGACTCGGAGCCTTTGCCACAGCTGAAAGTCCGAAGAGTAACCCGGAAAGTAAGCTTTTCACATCCGTTAGCTCATCAAGACCCTCAATTTCTTTTGAAGCAGCAGGTTCACGAAAGCCGGCGTCACACCCGGGCCCGCAAGGACACCGACCTCTCCGCCGGGTTACCCGACGCAACAAGGAAGCGTCGCACTAAGGTTTTTTCTCACCTGTACCCTTTTCATCCGTTGGCGGGTGTTATCCGTCAGCCACTCAACTCTTCTGACTCCAATTATCAGGAGACCTCCCCCTCTTCGGGTGACTCCATGCAGTCAAATCTGCCGGCCTTCAAGACTGCGCCCGGGTAACAACAATCTTCTTACATTATCTTTGTCTGTACTTACTCTTTGTGTGCCTAACACTTCTGTCTTTTCAGTGCCCAGGCAAAGCTCACCAAAAGAGCAAAGAAGACCAGGTCAGCCGGAGTGCCAGACTTGCCTGACCCGGAGGCGACGGCTCAAGAGCCGCCAGCCGCCTCCGCCCCCGAAGCCACCACTCCAATGGACACGGCGCCTGAGGCCCCTGGCCCGACCACCAAGGCAACGACCAAAGCTTCGGTTAACCCGGAGGCCTCCGACTCAGCTCCACCAGCAGACGACCCGGACGTGGTAATCACCCGGACGGAATTTGTTGAGCCGGGGAGACCAACCGCGTTGGCCAAATGCTCCGCGAAGGGGGAGTTGCTGCAGCCCCACCGGGTGAACCTGGACCTCTCCGGCTACACCGACTTGAGCATTGGAGAGCTCGTCTCTGGCTACATCAGCGAAGTACACAAGAGCCGGGACGCCGAGGTTGCCATGGTCAACCAGATCCAACAAAAATCTGAGGTATCCTTCTGCTGTCTTCTTACTTTACTGCATACTTACCTTTGCCATGCTAGCCCCCAAGTCGACGACTTATACTTGAATATGTTGTAGACTTAGGTTCTGGCTTACTCAACTGAGCCGGCAGTACGTAGATAGATACATTCAATATGCATTAGCCCCCAAGTGCCAAGTGTCTTTGCTTGGAAAACGCTTGGGACTTATATAATGACTGTTAATTAACCCAGAAATATATGCAGGCTGTTGGCAAGAAACTAGAGGCGGATCTTGCGGATCTCAAGAGCCGGCTGAAGATGCAGGAGATGGAGACCCGGAAGGCAAACGCCATGTTTGTATCCAGCATCGCCACTCAAGAAAAATTGAAGACCGAGTTTTATGCTGAGAGGAAAGCCTGGGTCGAAGAGAAGGCCGCACTGGTGACCCGGGCGGAACAAGCGGAGAAGGCTCTCGCTGAGAAGACCGCCGAGCTCTCCGGCCTAAAGCGCCAGGTTTCCCAAATGGTGGCTGCTATCTTCGGTAAGTCGCCTCACCGGCTTTCATCAAGTCTGTATATGTCATGATTCATCCTTGTCACCGGCTTATCTGATCTTGTTAAACAGGTCCCAGGAGTGCCAACCTCAACCAGAGCGTGGTCACCAAGTTAAAGGCCGTGTACACCCTGGTGGAACAGCTCTACACCGGGTCACAGCGTGCCTTAGCTGTGGTGGCCCTATCCAACGAGGTGCCAACTCATCTGGCCGAAGTCCTGCGCCGGCTCGCTGTTCTGCCGCAGCGGATCCAGGAGCTACGACGGGCCTCCGCGAGAACCGGAGCGATCGCCGCGCTGAGCCGGGCCAAAGCATTCCTGCCGGAGCTAGACCCGGCAGACATCGCCCTGGGTTACCCAAGCCTGAAGGAAGACGGCTCAGCCTTCGACCAGAAGGACTTCGCGGCATGTGTGAAGGCTGTACGCCCGGTGGCCACCCTCATCGGGAACGACACAGACTTGACCAAGTACCAGCCGGGTTATGATGCGGAGAATCAGAGGATTCCAACCCCTCGCTATGAAGCCCTCAATCTGATCCCTCCGGCTCGTCAGCACACCTTCACCCCGGAGATTGACCCAGCCAGGTTAATTGACGAAGAAGCCCAGTTCGAAGCTCTCAGCGGCATCGACTGGAAATCATCAACTTTCGAGGTCTTGGGATCAGCCGGAGGAGAAGACAGGAATGAGCCGGGGACTTCAACTCAGCGGGCATCATAATTTAGCTGGCGGCTTATCAAACATTGTTCCATCTTTTAGACTTGAAGAATTATTGTAATAGAGTAGGTGCAACAGTTTATCTCTGCCGTGCCGTCGTGCACGTTTTGAATGCGAAAGCCCTTTGAATTTGTCTCCTTGATGTTTCTCCGGGTCATAATCATCCCTTTGTTTTTCTCAACCTCAAAAGGTGCCTTTAAGTATCTGCATAGAAAAGCAAATCACAAGTCTCGAGGCGGCTTACCGCCCTGAGAATCAGGTGTTTGGGATAGATAACCTGGAATATGAATCAAAAAAGATTGGTCCTTAATTATACTCTGAACATAGCCGTAACAATCACACTTAACGGCCTGTAAGTATACTTCCGGCTTAAATAACCCGGGCAGTAAGTTGACACCTTAACTCTGATTTACTTTCCTTGATGACACCCATGACGTGCAACTAACACTGTAAAGCAAAGTTAAGCCGGCAAGTGAAACCCGGCCATGCACACCTCAGAGTAAACTTGCGAAAAAGCAGAAGAACTTAGGGGCTTCCGGTTCGAATACGACCAGAGACCCGGCCCCAAGGGGTTAAGCTAAGATTCGGATACGACCATATAGCCCCCAGTGGGTGTGGCGATGCTAATCAAGAGGGTACCGACAGCTATGTTGTCTTTGGTTCGAATACGACCCATGTTTGAACAGGAAGCCCCCAAGTGATTCTTAAAATTGTTTAACGACGCTGATTCGAATACGATCCACGTCGGTTCTCAGAGGGGTTAAACTATGATTCAAATATGACCAAAGGCAACCTCCCAATGAGCTCGGCACTTTGCCAATCAAATGGGTATCGACAGCTATGTTCTCTTTGGTTCGAATACGACCCATGTTTGAACAGGAAGCCCCCAAGTGACTTTACTGCTTACGGCTAGATTCGAATACGATCATAAGCCGGATCCTCCTTTAGGTCAGCATGTAATCTTGTAATAAAAACAACACACGCATATTTGGAGGAGAAAAAAGGACAGAGGTCCTGCTTTATTGCTTATCATAATATATACATGGCTGAGATAAATATGTACACCACGAGAGCCGGTAGCTCAAGTGTAGTAAGGCCGAAGCTGAGCTATGTTCCACGGCCGACGGGTCTCTTCCTCAGATTTACGCGAATCTTTATGCTCCCGAATATCAATGAGGTAATATGACCCGTTGTGCAAGTTCTTGCTGACCACAAAGGGCCCTTCCCAAAGTGGGGATAACTTGTGTGCATCTGTTTGATCCTGGATGAGCCGGAGCACAAGGTCGCCTTCCTGGAAGACCCGGGATTTGACCCGGCGGCTATGATAACGGCGCAGGTCTTGTTGGTAAATCGCTGAACGGGCTGCTGCCACATCACGCTGTTCGTCCAACAAGTCCAGAGCATCTTGGCGCGCCTGTTCATTATCCGTCTCAACATAAGCCGCCACGCGAGGTGAATCGTGACGGATGTCGCTGGGGAGGACTGCTTCTGCTCCATAAACCATGAAGAAAGGCGTGAGGCCTGTAGACCTGTTAGGAGTAGTGTTGATGCTCCATAAGACGGAAGGCAACTCCTCCACCCAACAACCCGGCGTCCGTTGTAAAGGGACCAAAAGCCGGGGCTTGATACCCTTCAGAATTTCCTGGTTAGCTCTCTCAGCCTGACCATTGGATTGAGGATGAGCCACCGAAGAAACATCAAGTCGGATATGCTCTCGTTGACGAAATTCTTCCATGGCGCCTTTGGAGAGATTGGTGCCATTGTCAGTTATAATGCTGTGCGAAAAACCAAAGCGGAAAATCACCTTTTTCATAAATTGAACCGCCGTGGCTGCATCGCACTTGCTAACTGGCTCAGCTTCTACCCACTTTGTGAATTTGTCAACTGCCACCAAGAGGTGGGTCTTCTTATCCTTGGACCGTTTAAAAGGCCCAACCATATCAAGCCCCCAGACCGCAAAGGGCCAAGTGATTGGGATCATCCTCAACTCCTGAGCCGGCACATGAGCCCGTCGTGAGAACCTTTGGCAACCATCACATTTACTGACCAAGTCCTCTACATCAGCATGAGCCGTCAGCCAATAAAAACCATGACGGAAAGCCTTGGCTACAAGGGATTTTGAGCCGGCATGATGGCCACAATCCCCTTCATGGATCTCCCGCAAGATCTCTTGGCCTTCCTCAGGGGAGATACAACGTTGAAATGCCCCTGAAACACTGCGATGATGTAACTCGCCATCGATGACGATCATTGACTTAGCCCGCCGGGTTATTTGCCTGGCCAAAGTTTCATCCTCAGGCAACTTTCCCCGGGTTATATAAGCCAGATATGGCATTGTCCAGTCTGGTATGACATGAAGAGCCGCCACCAGTCGTGCCTCCGGGTTAGGGATAGCCAAGTCCTCCTCTGTAGGCAACTTAACCGAAGGGTTATACAGGACATCCAGGAAAGTGTTAGGCGGCACCGGCTTTCGCTGAGAGCCTAGCCGGCTTAAAGCATCAGCCGCCTCGTTCTTCCTGCGATCAATGTGCTCCACTTGGTATCCCTGAAAATGCCCAGCAATGGCATCAACCTCGCAGCGATAAGCCGCCATAAGAGGATCCTTAGAATCCCAGGTGCCTGATACTTGTTGAGCCACCAAGTCTGAGTCACCAAAGCACCTTACCCGGCTTAAGCTCATCTCCTTAGCCACCCGAAGACCGTGGAGCAAAGCCTCGTATTCGGCCGCATTGTTAGTGCAAGGAAACATCAACTGTAGCACATAATGGAACTTGTCACCCTTAGGGGAAGCCAATACAACGCCAGCCCCCGAGCCCTCCAGCTGTCTGGACCCATCAAAGTGAATAGTCCAATAAGTGTTATCCGGCTTTTGCTCAGGCACTTGTGACTCCGTCCAATCATTGATGAAATCCACCAAAGCCTGAGATTTAACAGCAGTGCGTGGCACATATTTGAGGTCATGAGGTCCAAGTTCTATAACCCACTTAGCAATTCTCCCTATGGCCTCTCTGTTTTGGATAATATCCCCAAGAGGGGCAGAACTGACCACAGTGATGGGATGACCCTGAAAATAATGCTTGAGCTTCCGGCTCGCCATGAACACACCATATACGAGCTTCTGCCAATGCGGGTACCGCTGCTTGGACTCAATGAGCACCTCGCTGACATAATAAACCGGCCGCTGAACCGGATGCTCCTTACCCGCCTCCTTGCGCTCCACCACAATAGCCACGCTGACGGCTCGTGCGTTTGCCGCCACATACAGTAGCAAGGGCTCCTTATCAACCGAAGCAGCAAGGACTGGGGGCTCTGCCAGCTGCTTTTTCAAATCCTCAAAAGCGGTATTAGCTGCATCATTCCAGACAAAGTTATCAGTTTTCTTCATCAACTGATATAAGGGCATAGCCTTCTCACCCAAACGGCTTATAAACCGGCTTAAAGCAGCGATGCGACCCGCCAAACGCTGAACGTCATTTATACACGCCGGCTTAGCTAGGGAGGTGATGGCCTTGATCTTCTCCGGGTTAGCCTCAATGCCTCTGTCAGAAACCAAGAAGCCCAATAGTTTGCCTGCAGGAACACCAAAAACACACTTGGCCGGGTTAAGCATCATCTTATAGACCCGGAGATTATCAAAGGTTTCCCTTAAGTCATCTATCAGGGTTTCCTCCTTGATGGATTTAACCACAATATCGTCCACGTAAGCGTGAACATTGCGCCCGATCTGTTTATGAAGACAATTCTGTACACAACGCTGGTAAGTCGCCTGTGCACACTTGAGTCCAAAGGGCATAGACACATAGCAGAAGGCTCCAAAGGGAGTGATGAACGCCGTCTTCTCCTGGTCCTTAACTGCCATCTTAATCTGATGATACCCGGAATAAGCATCCAAGAAACTTAAGCGTGCACAACCTGCCGTAGCATCAATGATTTGATCAATACGGGGGAGAGCAAAAGGATCAGCCGGACACGCCTTGTTCAAATCCGTGTAGTCCACACACATCCGCCAGGTGCCGTTCTTCTTGAGTACGAGCACCGGGTTAGCCAACCATTCTGGGTGAAAAACTTCAACAATAAACCCGGCCGCCAAGAGCCGGGCCACTTCTTCACCAATGGCTTTCCGCCTCTCCTCATTAAACCGTCGAAGGAACTGTCTGACCGGCTTAAATTTTGGATCAACATTGAGAGTATGCTCAGCGAGTTCTCTAGGTACACCTGGCATGTCAGAAGGCTTCCATGCAAAGACGTCCCTATTCTCACGGATGAACTCGATGAGCGCGCTTTCCTATTTTGGATCCAGATTGGCACTGATGCTAAACTGCTGAGATGAATCTCCTGGAACAAAATCAACAAGCTTAGTTTCATCAGCCGACTTAAATTTCATCGCCGGCTCAGTCTCCGTAGTCGGCTTCTTCAGAGAGGTCATGTCTGTTGGGTCAACATTGTCTTTGTAAAACTTCAACTCCTCTGTAGCACAAACAGACTCTGCATAAGCTGCATCACCTTCCTCACACTCGAGAGCCACTTTCCGGCTGCCGTGAACCGTAATGGTCCCATTGTGACCCGGCATCTTGAGCTGTAAGTACACATAACACGGCCGTGCCATGAACTTGGCGTAAGCCGACCGTCCAAATATAGCATGGTATGGACTTCTTATCTTGACCACCTCAAAGGTCAATTTCTCCACCCTGTAGTTGTTCTCATCACCAAAAGCCACTTCTAATTCGATCTTGCCGACTGGATAAGCCGACTTACCAGGTACCACGCCATGGAAGATAGTGTTTGACTGGCTGAGGTTCTTATCAACCAACCCCATACGGCGAAAAGTCTCATAATAGAGGATGTTGATGCTGTTGCCTCCATCCATGAGTACCTTTGTGAACTTGTAACCTCCCACCTGAGGAGCTACCACTAAGGCCAAGTGGCCCGGGTTATCCACCCGGGAGGGTGATCCTCCCTACTCCATACTATAGGCTGCTCAGACCACCTCAAATAGCGTGGAACCGCCGGCTCAACATCATTCACAGCCCTCTTGTGAAGCTTCTGATCTCGTTTGCACAAACTAGTGGTGAACACATGATATTGTCCACCGCTAAGCTGCTTTGGGTTGGTCTGATAACCCCCCTGCTGCTGTTGATGACCCTGACCAGACGGTTGATTAAAGCCCCCTTGACCGTTCTGAGGACCGGAATTTGAGCCGACGCCCGGGCCATGAAAGCCGTCGGCGCCTGAGCCGCCGCCCGGGCCATTGTCGCTTTTAAAGGCCTTCATGATCGCGCAATCCTTCCACAGATGAGTCGCTGGCTTCTCTCTAGAGCCATGCCTTGGACAAGGTTCATTCAACAGCTGCTCCAGCGTTGGACCTGACCCGCCGCCTCGGGGAGGGGGCCTCCCCTTGCGTCGATGGTTATTACCTTGGGAGTTGGCGTTGGCTACAAACTCTAGGCCGCCATCGGCTTTACGCTTGCCTCCTCCTTGGTTCCCCGGGTTAAACTGAGGACCCTTGCCATTGCCGTTCTTCTTTCCCTTCCCTGTCCTTTCATCGTCTGAAGGGGGATCCTTGGTACCATCGGAATCGGCGTACTTGACAAGAGCCGCCATTAGGGTACCCATATCGGTGCAGTCGCGCTTAAGCCGCCCGAGTTTCATCTTAAGGGGCACAAAGCGACAGTTCTGTTCCAACATTAAGACTGCAGAGCCGGCATCCATCTTATCTGATGAATGTATGATCTCCTTGACCCGGCGAACCCAATGGGTCGTGGATTCACCCTCCTGCTGCTTACAGTTAGTCAAATCCACAATTGACATAGACTGCCTACAGGTATCTTTGAAGTTTTGAATGAACCGGGCTTTCAGCTCAGCCCAAGACCCAATGGAGTTTGGTGGTAGCCCTTTCAACCACGTGCGGGCAGTTCCATCTAACATCATGGTGAAATATTTGGCCATGGCCGCCTCACTGACCTCTAGCAATTCCATAGCCATCTCATAACTCTCAATCCAGGCTGCAGGCTGTAAGTCAGCTGTATAGTTAGGCACCTTCCTAGGGCCCTTGAAGTCCTTAGGTAGACGTTCATTACGGATAGCTGGCACCAAACAAGGGACACCCCCGGTCCTGGTAGGGATACCCACATCAATGGAAGTCGTCGGATAAGCCGGGGGGGTCTGGTAAGCCGTCAACTGAGGCACCTGCTCCGCCTCTTGCCGCGCTTGGTCTGCTGCGTAAAAGGCTCCATTATGAGCCGGGCCATGGCCAGGGGGCGGGTCATGGCGTCGGACATTACTTGAGCCGGTTGCTGAGACCATGTGCCGGCTGTAACTCGGGCTCTGGCCTGGACGAGGGGTCGAGTGGATCCTGTCCCGGCTGTAGGAGTACGCCTCTTGCTGTGCCAGTGCCGTCTGCAGGAGTTCCCTGACCCGGCGGGTTTCGATGGCCGCCGGAGAGTCGCCGTCAACGGGGAGAGCCGCCAGTCGTGCTGCCGCAGCCACCATGTTCTTCAGCGGGTTATCATAATGACCCGGGGGTATTGGCACATACTGAGGCGGGGCAGGGGGCACCTGGGGAGGCCCCATCACCCGTGGCTGAATAAGGGGTCCAGACCCGGGCGCAATGACCCCTGGCGGGTTACTAGACCCTGCACCCGGCGTGTTGAAGAGATTGCGTGGATCGTAAACCGGTGGGAGTCGAGACTGGGCCTTCTGATGCCTCCTTCTCATGACCTCGTTGGCCGCGTTCTGATCCATCGTGAGTTGGAAGGACTGCGCCTGAATCAGCTGAGTTCGGGCGTCGAGAGCCGCCTGCTCCGCAGCCAGCCTGATCCCTTCCGCTGCAAGATCCTCTTTAGCTTTTATCAAATCCAATTTTAACTGTGCCACCTCCGCATCATGCTGAGCTTGATTCGCCGGGTCCACCATGGCAGTTAACAGGGTCGGCATCTTGTCCGTGAGATCCATCAGCACCTGAGCCGGAGAAGGCACCGGGTTTCCCGATCCAGCAGCGGGGTTCTGAACAGGCTGCGCACCAGCCATAAAAACTCCAACCTGACTTGGCGGCTCAAAAGGGTCCGGAATACTGTCGCCATCGGAACAACCCATGAGCCTGCCATCTTGAAGTTGGTACAACGAGTTTGATTCATCGGTGGACGACTCGCCCTCAGAGCCGGCGGCCGCCTCATCACCAGACCCAGATGGATCAGAGGGCCCTCCATGGATGCATCCCACAAAAGCGCGCCTTAAGCCAGGCCGGGCCCGGGCGGGTCGTGCACGCTGAGCCGTTTCGATGAGATCGGCGCAGAGATCCGGCTCGGGGCCCGGCTCACCAATCTTGCCAATGAAGACATGAATTCCGCCAAAGGGGACCTGGTACCCGTACTCAATTGAGCCGGCGTCGGGGCCCCAGTCCGCATCGTCGATGTAGAGCTTGCCGCGACGACTCTTGGTCATCCGGCCCACAGCGTATCCCTTGAGCCCTTCGAAGCTGCCCTTCAAGAACTCAAATCCACCGTGCGCTTGCCCCACGGTGGGCGCCAACTGTCGTGGAGTTGTCACGGCAGATGTCCTTGAGCTAGGACTTAGTCGTGGAGCCATCGCAACTAGGAAGCTTGAAGGGGTTATGCGGGACAAGGAACACGAGGGTTTATACTGGTTCGGCCCCTTACGGTGAAGGTAAAAGCCTACGTCCAGTTTGGGGTGATATTGATTAGGGTTACGATCGCCAGGAGATAAACAACTATGCCCGGCTCTCGATGAGATTGTTGTCGCCCTTAAACCGCTGCCGGGTCGTCCCTTTATATAGGGAGGCTGACGCCCGACAGCCCTTAGAGTCCCGGCCGGCTCATAAGAGTGTCCGGCTCGGACTCTAAACCATACTTGCCGTTCACTACAAGTTCTACAATAATAATGATTGTAACTACAGGCTTTAAGCCATATCCGGGTCTCAGCCCATCTCTGGCCCGTCGTCTGGAAACTTGGCTCCGGGCTTCTGGCAACGATCGCACGAGTAACCCGGCCCCTCCTGGCGGGTGACTCTAAGGTCTATATCCTCAACATATACTTTTTGGAAACTTTTTATACTATTTTTGGGACTAACATATTGATCGAGTGCCCAATGCCAGTTCCTGTTTGTTGCATGTTTTATGTTTCGCAGAATATCCATATCAAACGGAATCCAAACGGGGTAAAAATGGACGGAGAATATTTTTGGAATATTTGGAGAATTCCGGAAGAAGAATCAACGCGAGACGGTGCCCGAGGTGGCCACGAGGCAGGGGGCGCGCCTGCCCCCCTGGGCGCGCCCCTGAGCCTCGTGGGCCACCCGTAAGGCGGTTGATGCCCTTCTTCATCCGCAAGAAAGCTAATTTTTGGGAAAAAATCACGGCGAAGGTTTCAATCCAATCGGAGTTACGGATCTCCATATATATACGAAACGGTGAAAGGGCAGCAGAACAGAACGCAGAAACAGAGAGAGACGGAGAGACAGATCCAATCTCGGAGGGGCTCTCGCCCCTCCCACGCCATGGAGGCCATGGACCAGAGGGGAAACCCTTCTCCCATCTAGGGAGAAGGTCATGGAAGAAGAAGAAGGAGGGGGGCTCTCTCCCCCTCGCTTCCGGTGGCGCCGGAACGCCGCCGGGGGCCATCATCATCACCGCGATCTTCACCAACACCTCCGCCATCTTCACCAACATCTCCATCACCTCCCCCCTCTATCTACAGCGGTCCACTCTCCCGCAACCCGCTGTACCCTCTACTTGAACATGGTGCTTTATGCTTCATATTATTATCCAATGATGTGTTGCCATCCTATGTTGTCTGAGTAGATTTTCGTTGTCCTATCGGTGGTTGATGGATTGCTATGATCGATTTAATTTGCTTTTGGTTATGTTGCTATCCTTTGGTGCCCATCATATGAGCGCGCACGTGGATCACACCATAGGGTTAGTTGTATGTTGATAGGACTATGTATTGGAGGGCAAGAGTGACAGAAGCTTCAACCTAGCATAGAAATCGATGCATACGGGATTGAAGGGGGACCAATATATCTTAATGCTATGGTTGGGTTTTACCTTAATGAACGTTAGTAGTTGCGGATGCTTGCTAATAGTTCCAATCATAAGTGCATAGAATTCCAAGTCAGGGATGACATGCTAGCAGTGGCCTCTCCCACATAAAACTTGCTATCGGTCTAGTAAAGTAGTCAATTGCTTAGGGACAATTTCGCAACTCCTATCACCACTTTTCCACACTCGCTATACTAACTTTATTGCTTATTTATCTAACAGCCCCTAGTTTTTATTTGCGTGCTCTTTATTTTCTTGCAAACCTATCCAAAAACACCTACAAAGTACTTCTAGTTTCATACTTGTTCTAGGTAAAGTGAACGTTAAGCGTGCGTAGAGTTGTATCGGTGGTCGATAGAACTTGAGGGAATATTTGTTCTACCTTTAGCTCCTCGTTGGGTTTGACACTCTTACTTATCGAAAACTGTTGCGATCCCCTATACTTGTGGGTTATCAAGACCTTTTTCTGGCCCCGTTGCCGGGGAGCAATAGCGTGGGGTGAATATTCTCGTGTGTGCTTGTTTGCTTTATCACTAAGTAATTTTTATTTGCTGTTCTTAGTTGTTTTCTATCTTTAGTTATGGGTAGGAAATGCAAAATACCAAAAAAATTAGTTGTACCTACTGAACCAATGGTTGAAGAACCACTCAAAATCTATCACACTACTGAAGCTTATTACTTGGATCATCTTCGATCCATATGTGCTCGTGCTGAAACCCCAACTAGCTTAGTTGAGGGCAAATCTTTAGATGAGCATGCTTGTTATGTGCGACACCGTATATCCGAAAAAGGGAAACTTTTACTGGGTCAAATTCATCGTTTGCAATGCTATGCTTGGAATTTATGTGAAATATACGATTTTACTTGTTGTTCTAAAAACCCTAAGAAACACCTTCCCTATCAATGTCAGTTTAGTGATAATGGAACCATATCTTCGTATGCTAAAGGTGTTTATAGTTACTATGATGTTCAACAAACTGAAGAATTTGTTGCTTTTAAGGGTGCTTACGAAATTGCTTCTTTGATTGAAAAGTATGGTGCTACTCTTTACAAATCTGAAAATTTTGCCATACTTAAATATTGCTATGATAATTATGCTTCTAATGCCTATGTTGAACCATATATTGAGGACTACTCCGCTGTCCAAGAAGAGACTAATATTTTGCAGGAATCTATGGAAGAAGAAATTGATGAAACTGTGAGCTCATTGGATGAAAAAGATGAGGAGAAGAGCGAAGAACAAAAGGAGGAAGAGCGGATTGATCACCCGTGCCCACCTTCTAATGAGAGTGACTCTTCAACCCATACATTGTTTAATTTCCCTTCGTGCTTACCGAAGGATGATTGCTATGATGATTGTTATGATCCCGTTGATTCTCTTGAAATATCCCTTTTTGATGATGCTTGCTATGCTTGTGGCCAAGATGCCAATATGAATTATGCTTATGGAGACGAACTTGCTATAGTTCCTTATGTTAAACATGAAATTTTTGCTATTGCACCCACACATGATAGTCCTATTATCTTTTTGAATTCTTCAAACTACACTATATCGGAGAAGTTTGCACTTATTAATGATTATGTTGATG
The DNA here is from genome assembly GCF_018294505.1 of Triticum aestivum. Classification (NCBI taxonomy): domain Eukaryota; kingdom Viridiplantae; phylum Streptophyta; class Magnoliopsida; order Poales; family Poaceae; genus Triticum; species Triticum aestivum. The sequence continues at coordinate 314,300,953 of NC_057799.1, forward strand.
GGTTGTCTCTTACCGTTGCACATGATGATTTTGATAGATATAATATGCATGTGCTTGCTGCTCCTACTTGCAATTATTATGAGAGAGGAACTATATCTCCACCTCTCTATGTTTCCAACACGATAAAATTGCAAGAAACTGTTTATACTATGCATTGGCCTTTACTATGTGTGCATGAATTGTTCTTTTATGACATGCCGATGCATAGGAAGAGAGTTAGACTTCGTCATTGCTTGATATATGTTGCCTTGTGCTCACTACTAAATGCCAAATCATTGCTAATTAAAATTGGCTTTGATATACCTTGGGATCCGGGTGGATCCACTACTTGAGCACTATATGCCTAGCTTAATGGCTTTAAAGAAAGCGCTGCCAGGGAGACAAACCGGAAGTTTTAGAGAGTCATTTATTTCTGTTGTGTGCTTTTATAAAGCTTAAAAATAAAAATAATGTGCCAAGGTTTGCCTTTAGGATGTTTACAATGCTTGTTGGTTTGTGCGGTGCAGGACAGAAACTTTGGCTGTAGTGCGCGATTTTACATTTTTTACTGCAATGCCAAATGGTTCTGATTCTTTTTGCACTGTTTTTATATATAAATTGTTTATTTTTCCTAATTTTGGCAGAATTTTTCAAGTATCAGAAGTATGGTGAATGTTCAGATTGCTACAGACTGTTCTGTTTTTGATGCATAGTTTGCTTGTTTTGATGAAACTATCAATTTATATCAGTGGATTAAGCCATGAAAAAGTTATACTAAAATAGACACAATGCAAAAACAAAATATGAATTGGTTTGCAACAGTACTTAGAGTAGTGATTTGCTTTATTATACTAACGGATCTTACCGAGTTTTCTGTTGAAGTTTTGTGTGGATGAAGTGTTCGATGATCGAGAAGGTCTCGATGTGAGAAGAAGGAAGAGAGGCAAGAGCTCAAGCTTGTGGATGCCCAAGGAACCCCAAGTAAATATTCAAGGAAACTGAAGCATCTAAGCTTGGGGATGCCCCGGAAGGCATCCCCTCTTTCTTCAACAAGTATCGGTATGTTTTCGGATTCGTTTCATTCATGTGATATGTGCAAATCTTGGAGCATCTTTTGCATTTAGTTTTCACTTTTCTTTTATGCACCATGCTGGTATGAGATGGTCCTTGGTTGATTTATAGAATGCTCTTTGCACTTCACTTATATCTTTTGAGTATGGCTTTATAGAATGCTTCATGTGCTTCACTTATATCATTTGAAGTTTGGATTGCCTGTTTCTCTTTACTTAGACAACCGCCATTTGTAGAATGCTCTTTTGCTTCACTTATATTTGTTAGAGTGTGGGCATATCTTTTGTAGAAAGAATTAAACTCTCTTGCTTCACTTATATCTATTTAGAGAGATGACAGGAATTGGTCATTCACATGGTTAGTCATAAAATCCTACATAAAACTTGTAGATCACTGAATATGATATGTTTGATTCCTTGCAATAGTTTTGCGATATAAAGGTGGTGATATTAGAGTCATGCTAGTTGAGTAATTGTGAAATTTAGAAATACTTGTGTTGAGATTTGCAAGTCCCGTAGCATGCACGTATGGTGAAGCGTTATGTAACGAAGTTGGAGCATGAGGTATTTATTGATTGTCTTCCTTATGAGTGGCGGTCGGGGACGAGCGATGGTCTTTTCCTACCAATCTATCCCCCTAGGGGCATGCGTAGTAGTACTTTGCTTCGAGGGCTAATAAACTTTTGCAATAAGTATATGAGTTCTTTATGACTAATGTGAGTCCATGGATTATACGCACTCTCACCCTTCCATCATTGCTAGCCTCTTCGGTACCGTGCATTGCCCTTTCTCACCTCGAGAGTTGGTGCAAACTTCGCCGGTGCATCCAAACCCCGTGATATGATACGCTCTATCACACATAAACCTCCTTATATCTTCCTCAAAACAGCCACCATACCTACCTATCATGGCATTTCCATAGCCATTCCGAGATATATTGCCATGCAACTTCCATCATCATCATATACATGACTTGAGCATTTATTGTCATATTGCTTTGCATGATCGTAAGATAGCTAGCATGATGTTTTCATGGCTTGTCCATTTTTTGATGTCATTGCTACGCTAGATCATTGCACATCCTGGTACACCGCCAGAGGCATTCATATAGAGTCATATCTTTGTTCTAGTATCGAGTTGTAATATTGAGTTGTAAGTAAATAAAAGTGTGATGATCATCATTATTAGAGCATTGCCCCAGTGAGGAAAGTATGATGGAGACTATGATTCCCCCACAAGTCGGGATGAGACTCCGGACGAAAAAAAGAGAAAGACCAAAAAAAGAGAAGGCCCAAAAAAAGGAAAATAAAAAAAAGAAAAAAATGAGAGAAAAAGAGAGAAGGGGCAATGTTACTATCCTTTTACCACACTTGTGCTTCAAAGTAGCACCATGTTCTTCATATAGAGAGTCTCTTGAGTTATCACTTTCATATACTAGTGGGAATTTTCATTATAGAACTTAGCTTGTATATTCCAACGATGGGCTTCCTCAAATGCCCTAGGTCTTCATGAGCAAGCAAGTTGGATGCACACCCACTTAGTTTCGGTTTGAGCTTTCATATACTTATAGCTCTAGTGCATCCATTGCATGGCAATCCCTACTCCTCACATTGACATCAATTGATGGGCATCTCCATAGCCCGTTGATTAGCCGCGTCGATGTGAGACTTTCTCCTTTTTTGTCTTCTCCACATAACCCCCATCACATTATTCTATTCCACCTATAGTGATATGTCCATGGCTTGCGCTCATGTATTGCGTGAGGGTTGAAAAAGCTGAAGCGCGTTAAAAAGTATGAACCAATTGCTCGGCTTGTCATCGGGGTTGTGCATGATTTGAATGCTTTGTGTGGTGAAGATGGAGCATAGCCAGATATATGATTTTGTAGGGATGAGATTTCTGTGGCTATGTTATTTCAATAAGACATAATTGCCACGTTAGTATGCTTGAAGTATTATTATTTTTATGTCAAATGATAGACTATTGCTTTGAATCACTCGTGTCTTAATATTCATGCCATGATTAGACATATGATCAAGATTATGCTAGGTAGCATTCCACATCAAAAATTATCTTTTTTTATCATTTACCTACTCGAAGACGAGCAGGAATTAAGCTTGGGGATGCTGATACGTCTCCGTCGTATCTATAATTTTTTATTGTTCCATGCCAATATTATACAACTTTCATATACTTTTTGGCAACTTTTTATACTATTTTTGGGACTAACATATTGATCCAGTGCCCAGTGCCAGTTCCTGTTTGTTGCATGTTTTATGTTTCGCAGAATATCCATATCAAACGGAATCCAAACGGGATAAAAACGGACGGAGAATATTTTTGGAATATTTGGAGAATTCCGGAAGAAGAATCAATGCGAGACGGTGCCCGAGGTGGCCACGAGGCAGGGGGCGCGCCTGCCCCCCTGGGCGCGCCCCTGACCCTCGTGGGCCACCCTAAGGCGGTTGATGCCCTTCTTCGGCCACAAGAAAGCTAATTTTTGGGAAAAAAATCACGGCGAAGGTTTCAATCCAATCGGAGTTACGGATCTCCATATATATACGAAATGGTGAAAGGGCAGCAGAACAGAACGTAGAAACAGAGAGAGACGGAGAGACAGATCCAATCTCGGAGGGGCTTTCGCCCCTCCCACACCATGGAGGCCATGGACCAGAGGGGAAACCCTTCTCCCATCTAGGGAGAAGGTCAAGGAAGAAGAAGAAGGAGGGGGGCTCTCTCCCCCTCGCTTCCGGTGGCGCCGGAACGCCGCCGGGGGCCATCATCATCACCGCGATCTTCACCAACACCTCCGCCATATTCACCAATATATCCATCACCTTCCCCCCTCTATCTACAACGGTCCACTCTCCCGCAACCCGCTGTACCCTCTACTTGAACATGGTGCTTTATGCTTCATATTATTATCCAATGATGTGTTGCCATCCTATGATGTCTGAGTAGATTTTCGTTGTCCTATCGGTGGTTGATGAATTGCTATGATTGATTTAATTTGCTTGTGGTTATGTTGCTGTCCTTTGGTGCCCATCATATGAGCGCGCGCGTGGATCACACCATAGGGTTAGTTGTATGTTGATAGGACTATGTATTGGAGGGCAAGAGTGACAGAAGCTTCAACCTAGCATAGAAATTGATGCATACAGGATTGAAGGGGGACCAATATATCTTAATGCTATGGTTGGGTTTTACCTTAATGAACGTTAGTAGTTGCAGATGCTTGCTAATAGTTCCAATCATAAGTGCATAGAATTCCAAGTCAGGGATGACATGCTAGCAGTGGCCTCTCCCACATAAAACTTGCTATCGGTCTAGTAAAGTAGTCAATTGCTTAGGGACAATTTCGCAACTCCTATCACCACTTTTCCACACTCGCTATACTAACTTTATTGCTTCTTTATCTAACAGCGCCTAGTTTTTATTTATGTGCTCTTTATTTTCTTGCAAACCTATCCAAAAACACCTACAAACTACTTCTAGTTTCATACTTGTTCTAGGTAAAGCGAACGTTAAGCGTGCGTAGAGTTGTATCGGTGGTCGATAGAACTTGAGGGAATATTTGTTCTACCTTTAGCTCCTCGTTGGGTTCGACACTCTTACTTATCGAAAACTGTTGCGATCCCCTATACTTGTGGGTTATCAATAAGCACGTGCAAGACATACATCAAGTGTTCTCATATCCTTAAAGACTCAATCTGATAAGATAACTTCGAAGGGAAAACTCAATCCATTACAAGAGAGTAGAGGGGGAGAAACATCATAAGATCCAACTATAATAGCAAAACTCGCGATACATCAAGATCGTGCCATATCAAGAACACGAGAGAGAGAGAGAGAGATCAAACACATAGCTACTGGTACATACCCTCAACCTCGAGGGTGAACTACTCCCTCCTCGTCATGGAGAGCGCCAGGATGATGAAGATGGCCACCGGTAATGATTCCCCCCTCCGGCAGGGTGCCAGAACAGGGTCCCGAATGGTTTTTGGTGGCTACAGAGGCTTGCGGCAGCGGAACTCCTGGTCTAGGTTATTTTCTGGAGGTTTGGGGATTTATAGGAGAGGTTGGCGTCGAGAACAAGTCAGGGGGCCCCACGGAGAATCCACGAGGCACAGGGGCGCGTCCCAGGGGCTGGGCGCGCCCTCCACCCTCATGGGGCCCACGGGACTCCCCTCCGGTAACACTTCGTTCCAGTGTTTTTTATATTTTCCAGAAAAAATCTCCGTTGATTTTCAGCGCATTTCGAGAACTTCTATTTCTGCACAAAAACAACACCACGGTAGTTCTCCTGAAAACAGCGTCAGTCCGGGTTAGTTCTAACCAAATCATACCAAAATCACGTAAAAATATTATAAAATGGCATGAATACATAAAAAATTATAGATACGTTGGAGACGTATCAGCATCCCCAAGCTTAATTCCTGCTCGTCCTCGAGTAGGTAAATGATATAAACAGAATTTTTGATGCGGAATGCTACTTAACATATTTATCAATGTAATTTTTTTTATTGTGGCATGAATGTTCAGATGCGAAAGATTCAAGACAAAAGTTTAATATTGACATAAAAATAATAATACTTCAAGCATACTAATAAAGCAATCATGTCTTCTCAAAATAACATGGCCAAAGAAAGTTATCCCTACAAAATCATATAGTTTGGCTATGCTCTATCTTCATCACACAAAATATTCAAATCATGCACAACCCCGATGACAAGCCAAGCAATTGTTTCATACTTTAGTATTCTCAAACTTTTTCAACTTTCACGCAATACATGAGTGTGAGCCATGGACATAGCACTATAGGTGGAATAGAGTGGTGGTTGTGGAGAAGACAAAAAGGAGGAAGATGGTCTCACATCAACTAGGCGTATTAATGGGCTATGGAGATTCCCATAAATAGATATCAATGTGAGTGAGTAGGGATTGCCATGCAACGGATGCACTAGAGCTATAAATGTATGAAAGCTCAACAAAAGAAACTAAGTGGGGGTGCATTCAACTTGCTTGCTCACGAAGACCTAGGGCATTTTGAGGAAGCCCATCATTGGAATATACAAGCCAAGTTCTATAATGAAAATTCCGAAGGAAATATGCCCTAGAGGCAATTATAAAGTCATTATTTATTTCCTCATATCATGATAAATGTTTATTATTCATACTAGAATTGTATTTGCCGGAAACATAATACATGTGTGAATACATAGACAAACATAGTGTCACTAGTATGCCTCTACTTGACTAGCTCGTTAATCGAAGATGGTTGAGTTTCCTAGCCATGGACATGTGTTGTCATTTGATTAATGGGATCACATCATTAGGAGAATGATGTGATTGACTTGACCCATTCCGTTAGCTTAGCACTTGATCATTTAGTATGTTGCTATTGCTTTCTTCATGACTTATACATGTTCCTATGACTATGAGATTATGCAAATCCCATTTACTGGAGGAACACTTTGTGTGCTACCAAACGTCACAACGTAAATGGGTGATTATAAAGGTGCTCTACAGGTGTCTCCGAAGGTACTTGTTGAGTTGGCATATATCGAGATTAGAATTTGTCACTCCGATTGTCGAAGAGGTATCTTTGGGCCCACTCGGTAATACACATCACTATAAGCCTTGCAAGCATTGTAAATAATGAGTTAGTTGCGGGATGATTGTATTACGGAACGAGTAAAGAGACTTGCCGGTAACGAGATTGAACTAGGTATTGAGATACCGACGATCGAATCTCGGGCAAGTAACATACCGATGACAAAGGGAACAACGTATGTTGTTATGCGGTTTGACCGATAAAGATCTTCGTAGAATATGTGGGAGCCAATATGAGCATCCAGGTTCCGCTATTGGTTATTGACTGGAGACGTGTCTCGGTCATGTCTACATAGTTCTCGCACCCGTAGGGTCCGCACGCTTAAAGTTTGGTGACGATCGGTATTATGAGTTTTTGTGTTTTGATGTACTGAAGGTAGTTCGGAGTCCCGGATATGATCACGGACATGACGAGGAGTCTTGAAATGGTCGAGACATAAAGATCGATATATTGGATGACTATGTTCGGACACCGGAAGTGTTTCGGGAGGTTTCGGAGATTTACCGGAGTACCGGGGGGTTACCAGAACCCCCCGGGGAGTATATTGGGCCTATTGGGCCTTAGTGGGAGAAGAGGAGGGGCGGCCAGGGCAGCCGCGCGCCCCCTCCCCCTCTAGTCCGAATTGGACAAGGAGGGGGGCGGCGCCCCCCCTTTTCCTTTTCCTCCTCTCTCCCTTCCTTCCCTTCTCCTACTCCAACAAGGAAAGGAGGAGTCCTACTCCCGGTGGGAGTAGGATTCCCCCCTTGGCGCGCCCTCCTTGGCCGGCCGCCTCTCCCCCCTTGCTCCTTTATATACGGGGGCAGGGGCACCTCTAGACACACAAGTTGATCTGTTGATCTCTCCCAGCCGTGTGCGGTGCCCCCCTCCACCATACTCCACCTCGGTCATATCGTAGCGGTGCTTAGGCAAAGGCCTGCGTCGGTAGCAACATCATCACCGTCATCACGCCGTCGTGCTGACGGAACTCTCCCGTGAAGCTCTGCTGGATCGGAGTTCGCTGGATGTCATCGAGCTGAACGTGTGCTGAACTCGGAGGTGCCGTACGTTCGGTACTTGGATCGGTCGGATCATGAAGACGTACGACTACATCAACCGCGTTGTGCTAACGCTTCCGCTTTCGGTCTACGAGGGTACGTGGACAACACTCTCCCCTCTTGTTGCTATGCATCACCATGATCTTGCATGTGCGTAGGAATTTTTTTGAAATTACTACGTACTCCAACAGTGGCATCCGAGCCAGGCTTATGCGTAGATGTTATATGCACGAGTAGAACACAAGTGAGTTGTGGGCGATACAAGTCATACTGCTTACGAGCATGTCATACTTTGGTTCGGCGCTATTGTTGGATGAAGCGGCCCAGGCCGACATTACGCGTACGCTTACGCGAGACTGGTTCTACCGACGTGCTTTGCACACAGGTGGCTGGCGGGTGTCAGTTTCTCCAACTTTAGTTGAACCGAGTGTGGCTACGCCCGGTCCTTGAGAAGTTTAAAACAGCACTAACTTGACGAACTATCGTTGTGGTTTTGATGCGTAGGTAAGAACGGTTCTTGCTCAGCCCGTAGCAGCCACATAAAACTTGCAACAACAAAGTAGAGGACGTCTAACTTGTTTTTGCATGGCATGTTGTGATGTGATATGGTCAAGACATGATGCTATATTTTATTGTATGAGATGATCATGTTTTGTAACGGAGTTATCGGCAACTGGCAGGAGCCATATGGTTGTCGCTTTATTGTATGAAATGCAAACGCCCTGTAATTGCTTTACTTTATCACTAAGCGGTAGCGATAGTCGTAGAAGCAATAGTTGGCGAGACGACAATGATGCTACGATGGAAATCAAGGTGTCGCGCTGGTGACGATGGTGATCATGACGGTGCTTTGGAGATGGAGATCAAAGGCACAAGATGATGATGGCCATATCATATCACTTATATTGATTGCATGTGATGTTTATCCTTTATGCATCTTATTCTGCTTTGATTGACGGTAGCATTATAAGATGATCTCCCACTAAATTTCAAGGTATAAGTGTTCTCCCTGAGTATGCACCATTGCGAAAGTTCGTCGTGCCGAGACACCACGTGATGATCAGGTGTGATAAGCTCTACGTTCAAATATAACGGGTGTAAGACAGTTTTGCACACGCAGAATACTTGGGTTAAACTTGACGAGCCTAGCATATGCAGATATGGCCTCGGAACACTGAGACCGAAAGGTCGAGCGTGAATCATATAGTAGATATGATCAACATAGTGATGTTCACCATTGAAAACTACTCCATCTCACGTGATGACCGGACATGGTTTAGTTGAGATGGATCATGTGATCACTTAGATGATTCGAGGGATGTCTATCTAAGTGGGAGTTCTTAAGTAATATGATTAATTTAACTTTAATTTATCATGAACTTAGTACCTGATAGTATTTTTCTTGTCTATGTTGTTGTAGATAGATGGCCCGTGCTCTTGTTCCGTTGAATTTTAATGCATTCCTTGAGAAAGCAAAGTTGAAAGATGATGGTAGCAATTACACGGACTGGGTCCGTAACTTGAGGATTATCCTCATTGCTGCACAGAAGAATTACGTCCTGGAAGCACCGTTGGGTGCCAGGCCTGCTGCAGATGCAACTAACGACGTTAAGAACGTCTGGCAGAGCAAAGTTGATGAATACTCGATAGTTCAATGTGCCATGCTTTACGGCTTAGAAACGGGACTTCAAAGATGTTTTGAACGTCATGGAGCATATGAGATGTTCCAGGAGTTGAAGTTAATATTTCAAGCAAATGCCTGGATTGAGAGATATGAAGTCTCCAATAAGTTCTACAGCTGCAAGATGGAGGAGAATAGTTCTGTCAGTGAACATATACTCAAAATGTCTGGGTATAACAATCACTTGATTCAACTGGGAGTTAATCTTCCGGATGATAGTGTCATTGACAGAATTCTTCAATCACTGCGACCAAGCTACAAGAGCTTTGTGATGAACTATAATATGCAAGGGATGGATAAGACAATTCCCGAACTCTTCGCAATGCTAAAGGCTGCAGAGGTAGAAATCAAGAAGGAGCATCAAGTGTTGATGGTCAACAAGACTACCAGTTTCAAGAAAAAGGGTAAAGGGAAGAAGAAGGGGAACTTCAAGAAGAACGGCAAACAAGTTGCTGCTCAGGAGAAGAAACCCAAGTCTGTACCTAAGCCTGAGACTGAGTGCTTCTACTGCAAACAGACTGGTCATTGGAAGCGGAACTGCCCCAAATATTTGGCGGATAAGAAGGATGGCAAGGTGAACAAAGGTATATGTGATATACATGTTATTGATGTGTACCTTACTAATGCTCGCAGTAGCACCTAGGTATTTGATACTGGTTCTGTTGCTAATATTTGCAACTCGAAATAGGGACTACGGATTAAGCGAAGATTGGCTAAGGATGAGGTGACGATGCGCGTGGGAAATGGTTCCAAAGTCGATGTGATCGCGGTCGGCACACTACCTCTACATCTACCTTCGGGATTAGTTTTAGACCTGAATAATTGTTATTTGGTGCCAGCGTTAAGCATGAACATTATATCTGGATCTTGTTTGATGCGAGACGGTTATTCATTTGAATCAGAGAATAATGGTTGTTCTATTTATATGAGTAATATCTTTTATGGTCATGCACCCTTGAAGAGTGGTCTATTTTTATTAAATCTCGATAGTAGGGATACACATATTCATAATATTGAAGCCAAAAGATGCAGAGTTGATAATGATAGTGCAACTTATTAGTGGCACTGCCGTTTTGGTCATATTGGTGTAAAGCGCATGAAGAAACTCCATACTGATGGACTTTTAGAATCACTTGATTATGAATCACTTGGTACTTGCGAACCATGCCTCATGGGCAAGATGACTAAAACACCGTTCTCCGGAACAATGGAGTGAGCAACAGATTTGTTGGAGATCATACATACTGATGTGTGTGGTCCGATGAATATTGAGGCTCGCGGCGGGTATCGTTATTTTCTCACCTTCACAGATGATTTGAGCAGATATGGGTATATCTACTTAATGAAACATAAGTCTGAAACATTTGAAAAGTTCAAAGAATTTCAGAGTGAAGTGGAAAATTATTGTAACAAGAAAATAAAGTTTCTATGATCTGATCGTGGAGGAGAATATTTGAGTTACGAGCTTGGTCTTCATTTGAAACAATGCGGAATAATTTCGCAACTCATGCCACCTGGAACACCACAGCGTAATGGTGTGTCCGAACGTCGTAATCGTACTTTACTAGATATGGTGCGATCTATGATGTCTCTTACTGATTTACCGCTATCGTTTTGGGGTTATGCTCTAGAGACGGTTGCATTCACGTTAAATAGGGCACCATCTAAATCTGTTGAGACGACACCTTATGAACTATGGTTTGGCAAGAAACCAAAGTTGTCATTTCTTAAAGTTTGGGGTTGCGATGCTTATGTGAAAAAGCTTTAACCTGATAAGCTCGAACCCAAATCAGAGAAGTGTGTCTTCATAGGATACCCAAAGGAGACTATTGGGTACACCTTCTATCACAGATCCGAAGGAAAAACATTCGTTGCTAAAAATGGATCCTTTCTAGAGAAGGAGTTTCTCTCGAAAGAAGTGAGTGGGAGGAAAGTAGAACTTGATGAGGTAACTGTACCTGCTCCCTTATTGGAAAGTAGTTCATCACAGAAACCGGTTCCTGTGACACCTACACAAATCAGTGAGGAAGCTAATGATATTGATCATGAAACTTCAGACCAAGTTACTACCGAACCTCGTAGGTCAACCAGAGTAAGATCAGCACCAGAGTGGTACGGTAATCCTGGTCTGGAGGTCATGTTACTTGACCAAGGTGAACCTACGAACTATGAAGAAGCGATGGTGAACCCAGATTCCGCAAAATGGCTTGAAGCCATGAAATCTGAGATGGGATCCATGTATGAGAACAAAGTGTGGACTTTGGTTGAATTGCCCGTTGATCGGCAAGCCATAGAGAATAAATGGATCTTCAAGAAGAAGACTGACGCTGACGGTAATGTTACTGTCTACAAAGCTCGACTTGTTACGAAAGGTTTTCGACAAGTTCAAGGAGTTGACTACGATGAGACTTTCTCACCCGTAGCGATGCTTAAGTCTGTCCGAATCATGTTAGCAATTGCCGCATTTTATGATTATGAAATTTGGCAAATGGATGTCAAAACTGCATTCCTGAATGGATTTCTGGAAGAAGAGTTGTATATGATGCAACCAGAAGGTTTTGTCGATCCAAAGGGAGCTAACAAAGTGTGCAAGCTCCAGCGATCCATTTATGGACTGGTGCAAGCCTCTCGGAGTTGGAATAAACGTTTTGATAGTGTGATCAAAGCATATGGATTTATACAGACTTTTGGAGAAGCATGTATTTACAAGAAAGTGAGTGGGAGCTCTGTAGCATTTCTAAATATTATATGTGGATGACATATTGTTAATTGGAAATGATATAGAATTTCTGGATAGCATAAAAGGATACTTGAATAAGAGTTTTTCAATGAAAGACCTCGGTGAAGCTGCTTACATATTGGGCATCAAGATCTATAGAGATAGATCAAGACGCTTGATAGGACTTTCACAAAGCACATACCTTGACAAAGTTTTGAAAAATTTCAAAATGGATCAAGCAAAGAAAGGGTTCTTGCCCGTGTTACAAGGTGTGAAGTTGAGTCAGACTCAATGCCCGACCACTGCAGAAGATAGAGAGAAAATGAAAGATGTTCCCTATGCTTCAGCCATAGGCTCTATCATGTATGCAATGCTGTGTACCAGACCTGATGTGTGCCTTGCTATTAGCTTAGCAGGGAGGTACCAAAGTAATCCAGGAGTGGATCACTGGACAGCGGTCAAGAACATCCTGAAATACCTGAAAAGGACTAAGGATATGTTTCTCGTTTATGGAGGTGACAAAGAGCTCGTCGTAAATGGTTACGTCGATGCAAGCTTTGACACTGATCCGGACGATTCTAAATCGCAAACCGGATACGTGTTTACATTGAACAGTGGAGCTGTCAGTTGGTGCAGTTCTAAACAAAGTGTCGTGGCGGGATCTACTTGTGAAGCGGAGTACATAGCTGGTTTGGAAGCAGCAAATGAAGGAGTCTGGATGAAGGAGTTCATATCCGATCTAGGTGTCATACCAAGTGCATCGGGACCAATGAAAATCTTTTGTGACAATACTGGTGCAATTGCCTTGGCAAAGGAATCCAGATTTCACAAGAGACGCTTCAATTCCATCCGGGATCAAGTCCAGGTGGGAGACATAGAGATTTGCAAGATACATACGGATCTGAATGTTAGAGACCCGTTGACTAAGCCTCTTCCACAAGCACAACATGATCAACACCAAAACTCCATGGGTGTTAGAATCATTACTGTGTAATCTAGATTATTGACTCTAGTGCAAGTGGGAGACTGAAGGAAATATGCCCTAGAGGCAATAATAAAGTTATTATTTATTTCCTCATATCATGATAAATGTTTATTATTCATACTAGAATTGTATTAACCGGAAACATAATACATGTGTGAATACATAGACAAACATAGTGTCACTAGTATGCCTCTACTTGACTAGCACGTTAATCGAAGATGGTTTAGTTTCCTAGCCATGGAAATGTGTTGTCACTTGATTAACAGGATCACATCATTAGGAGAATGATGTGATTGACTTGACCCATTCCGTTAGCTTAGCACTTGATCGTTTAGTATGTTGCTATTGCTTTGTTCATGACTTATACATGTTCCTATGACTATGAGATTATGCAACTCCCGTTTACCGGAGGAACACTTTGTGTGCTACCAAATGTCACAACGTAAATGGGTGATTATAAAGGTGCTCTACAGGTGTCTCCGAAGGTACTTGTTGAGTTGGCGTATATCGAGATTAGAATTTGTCACTCCGATTGTCGGAGAGGTATCTCTGGGCCCACTTGGTAATACACATCACTATAAACCTTGCAAGCATTGTAACTAATGAGTTAGTTTCGGATGATGTTTTACGGAACGAGTAAAGAGACTTTGCCGGTAACGAGATTGAACTAGGTATTGAGATACCGACGATCGAATCTCGGGCAAGTAACATACTGATGACAAAGGGAACAACGTATGTTGTTATGCGGTTTGACCGATAAAGATCTTCGTAGAATATGTGGGAGCCAATATGAGCATCCAGGTTCCGCTATTGGTTATTGACTGGAGACGTGTCTCGGTCATGTCTACATAGTTCTCGCACCCGTAGGGTCCGCACGCTTAATGTTTGGTGACGATCGGTATTATGAGTTTTTGTGTTTTGATGTACTGAAGGTAGTTCAGAGTCCCGGATATGATCACGGACATGACGAGGAGTCTTGAAATGGTCGAGACGTAAAGATCGATATATTGGATGACTATGTTCGGACACCGGAAGTGTTTCGGGAGGTTTCAGACATTTACCGGAGTACCCGGGGGTTACCAGAACCCCCCGGGGAGTATATTGGGCCTATTGGGCCTTAGTGGGAGAAGAGGAGGGGCGGCTAGGGCAGCCGCGCGCCCACTCCCCCTCTAGTCCGAATTGGACAAGGAGGGGGAGCGGCGCCCCCTTTTTCCTTCTCCTCATTTCTCCCTTCCTTCCCTTCTCCTACTCCAACAAGGAAAGGAAGAGTCCTACTCCCGGTAGGAGTAGGACTCCCCCCCTTGGCGCGCCCTCCTTGGCCGGCCGCCTCCCCCCCTTGCTCCTTTATATACGGGGGCAGGGGGGCACCTCTAGACACACAAGTTGATCTGTTGATCTCTCCCAGCCGTGTGCGGTGCCCCCTCCACCATATTCCACCTCGGTCATATCGTAGCGGTGCTTAGGCAAAGCCCTGCGTCGGTAGCAACATCATCACCGTCATCACGCGTCGTGCTGACGGAACTCTCCCGTGAAGCTCTGCTGGATCGGAGTTCGTGGGACGTCATCAAGCTGAACGTGTGCTGAACTCGGAGGTGCCGTACGTTCGGTACTTGGATCGGTCGGATCGTGAAGACATACGACTACATCAACCGCGTTGTGCTAACGCTTCCGCTTTCGGTCTACGAGGGTACGTGGACAACACTCTCCCCTCTCGTTTCTATGCATCACCATGATCTTGCATGTGCGTAGGAATTTTTTTGAAATTACTACGTTCCCCAACAAATTCCCACTAGTATATGAAAGTGACAAAATAAGAGACTCTCTATCATGAAGATCATGGTGCTACTTTGAAGCACAAGTGCGGAAAAAAGATAGTAGCATTGTCCCTTCTCTCTTTTTCTCTTTTTTTTGTTTGGCTTCTTTGGCCTCTCTCTTTTTTTCATTGGATCCTTTGGCCTTTCTCTTTTTTTCCTCACACGGGAGAATGCTCTAATAATGATGATCATCACACTTCTATTTATTTACAACTCAAAAATTACAACTCGATACTTAGAACAAAATATGACTCTATATGAATGCCTCCGGCGGTGTACCGGGATGTGCAATGAATCAAGAGTGACATGTATGAAAGAATTATGAAGGTGGCTTTGCCACAAATACGATGTCAACTACATGATCATGCAAAGCAATATGATAATGATGGAGCGTGTCATAATAAACGAAATGGTGGAAAGTTGCATGGCAATATATCTCGGAAAGGCTATGGAAATGCCATAATTGGTAGGTATGGTGGCTGTTTTGAGGAAGGCTATGTGGTGGGTTTATGTTAACGGCGAAAGTTTGTGCGGTACTAGAGAGGCTAGCAATGGCGGAAAGGTGAGAGTGCGTATAATCCATGGACTCAACATTAGTCATAAAGAACTCACATACTTATTGCAAAAATCTATTAGTCATCAAAACGAAGTACTACGCGCATGCTCCTAGGGGGATAGATTGGTAGGAAAATACCATCGCTCGTCCCCGACCGCCACTCATAAGGAAGACAATTAAAAAATATCTCATGCTCCAACTTCGTTACATAACGGTTCACCATACGTGCATGCTACGGGACTCACAAACCTTAACACAAGTATTTCTCAAATTCACAACTACTCACTAGCATGACTCTAATATCACCATCTTCATATCTCAAAGCAATCATAAGGAATCAAACTTCTCTTAGTATTCAATGCACTTATTATGAAAGTTTTTATTATATCCCTCTTGGATGCCTATCGTATTAGGACTAAATTCATAACCTAAGCAAATTACCATGCTGTTTAAGACTCTCAAAATAATATAAGTGAAGCATGAGAGTTCATCAATTTCTTCAAAATAAAACCACCGTCGTGCTCTAAAAAGATATAAGTGAAGCACTAGAGCCAATGACAAACTACTCCAAAAGATATAAGTGAAGATCAATAAGTAGTTGAATAATTATGTAACTATGTGAAGACTCTCTAACATTTAAGAATTTCTGATTTTGCGATTTTATTCAAACAGCAAGCAAAACAAAATAAAATAAAATGACGCTCCAAGCAAAACACATATCATGTGGTTAATAAAAATATAGCTCCAAGTAAGGTTACCGATGAACGAAGACGAAAGAGGGGATGCCATCCGGGGCATCCCCAAGCTTAGGCTCCTGGTTGTCCTTGAATATTGCCTTGGGGTGCCTTGGGCATCCCCAATCTTGGGCTCTTGCCACTCCTTATTCCATAGTCCATCGAATCTTTACCCAAAACTTGAAAACTTCACAACACAAAACTTAACAGAAAACTCGTAAGCTCCGTTAGTATAAGAAAATAAATCACCACTTAGGTACTGTTGCAAACTCATTATAAATTCATATTGGTGTAATATCTACTCTATTCCAACTTCTCTATGGTTCATACCCTCCGATACTACTCATAGACTCATCAAAATAAGCAAACAACACATAGAAAACAGAATCTGTCAAAAACAGAACAGTCTATAGTAATCTGGTAACTTTCCATACTTCTGTAACTCCAAAAATTCTACCAAATTAAGAAAACCTGAGAAATTTTTGTACCAATCCATAGCAAAAAGAATCAGATCAAAATCACATTGTGGATTATCAAAACTAATTTACTGGGCGCAAAAGTTTCTGATTTTCAGAAGGATCAACACAACTATCACCGTAAGCTATCCTAAAGGTCTTACTTGGCACTTTATTGAAACAAAAGCTATAAAACATGATTACTACAGTAGCATAATCATGTGAACACACGAAAACAGTAAAGGTAAATATTGGGTTGTCTCCCAACAAGCGCTTTTCTTTATTGCCTTTTTAGCTAGGCATGATGATTTCAATGATGCTCACATAAAATATAAGAATTGAAACATAAAGAGAGCATCATGAAGCATATGACAAGCACATTTAAGCCTAACCCACTTCCTATGCATAGGGATTTTGTGAGCAAACAACTTATGGGAACAAGTAGGACTGGACGTACGAGCGAGCTTTTCGGCTCGGCCCGAAGCTCGCTCCAGCTCGGCCCGTTACAGCTCGGCTTTATAGGATTATCGAGCGGGCCGAGGTCTAAAAACAGGCTCGTTTCGCGACCAAGCCGAGCCGAGTTTCAGCCGGTCCAGCTCGGTGGCTCGCTTGCGGCCCAACCCAATTCCACCATCGATCACAATAGCTAGCGCATTAGGGCACGAGCGACCACAGCCAGTCTCTCGTCTCTCCCTTTCTCTGCTCTGCGCCGCCTCGCCTCTCTCTCGCCACGCAAATCTGGATCGACGGCGACGAGCGACGCCGCGCTTCCTCGCCAACTCGGCACCGACGGCGACGGGCGGCACGACCATTCCTTACCACACCGGACGTAGACGGACGCGCCTCCCCTGGTTTCTCGCGGAATGTGACAAGCCGGAGCAGGTACTTCCTTCCTTCCCAAATCCCAATCCCTAGCAGCAGCTCTCTGAACTTAGTACGCATGTGATGGATCAATGGATGGATGGATCGATGGATGTAGTCATGTAGTTCAAACTTCCCAAACCCTAGCCGTAGGTGTCTGCACTAGTACACATCTGGTGGATGGATGGATGGATGGATCGATGGACGTAGTCAGGTAGATGTAGGGCTAGATGGGTGGATCATGGATGGATGTATTGTAGTCTGTACGGCTAGATGCAGCAGCAACAGATGGATGGATCATGGATGGATGGACTTGTAGGGCAAAATGGATGGATAGATCAAAATTTTCATTGATTCCATGTGTAATTAGTTTTCTGTTGTTGATGAACTAGTTGATGATCTACTTGCTGTAGCATAGCAGCTTGAAAAAAAATCTACTTGCTGGAAAATTACACAGACTCCATGTCTAATTAGTTTACTGTTGTTGATGATTGACCGTTTGTTGTTTGCTGATGTGTGCAGACGCCTATCGTCGCAACAATGGACAAGCAAAAGGGGAATGCGAGTGGGAAGGAGAAGGAGAAAGAGAGGACGTTGGACTCCATTATGAAGAGAAAGTTGCCGGTCTCGGGGATGCAGAAGGGGAATGGGAAGGGCAATGCAGCAGCTACTACACGGCTGCCGAGGAAGCTGACAAATGATTCCAGCAATGTCCCAATCGCTGAGTTGTTGTATAGGGTAAAAAAGAAACCTCCGCCTCGAATTACAAGGACAAGGTTAATAGGGATCTCATCCAAGCACCTCATCCATGGGAAGACATATGGACACATGCAAGAATTACAAGGACAAGATTAATAGGGATCTCATCCAAGCTACTCTATTTTTTAGAAAAACCAATGCAACAACAAGTGGTCTAGCAGTCCGGTGCATTGAGTATGATAAGGACCTCATCAAGGAGGTCATGGCAAAGATGATTTACGTCCATGAGTACTCATTTAGAATGGTTGAACATAAATGGTTCAACATTCTCATGAAGTGCTTGAATCCAAACTATCAACCCATTGGAAGGAAGGCAATAAGAGCTGAATGCATGAGGGTTTTCAAGAAAGAAAGGGAGTTGCTTCAAGTTGCCCTAAAGGATGTGGACTTCATTAGTCTGACAACCGATTTGTGGACTAGCAACCAGACCATATCATATATGTGTGTGGTTGCACACTTTATAGATAAGGATTGGAAGATGCAAACACGTGTTCTCTCATTCATAGATTTGGATCCTTCTCACTCTGGGCATGTGATTTCAGATGCTATCTATGAGTGTGTGACTGAATGGAAGATAGAGAAGAAAATTATATCCATCACACTAGACAATGCTTCAAACAATGATGTTGCGGTCAGAGGTTTGAAGGCAAAGTTTGCTGTTCGGAGAGGCATATGCTTGCTGTTTTTGTTGTACATATGTTCATATACTTGCTGTTTTTGTTGTACATATGTTCATATACTTGCTTCAAACAATGATGTTGCTTTGTTTAAGGCAAATTATATCCATCACACTAGACAATGCTTCAAATATACGGTTATATGCTTGCTGTTTTGCACTACTAGGAAAAGGCCTACTAGTGGCGCACCAGTTTTGCCTACTAATGGCGCACTACTGGTGCGCCACTAGTACCACGCCACTAGTATTTTTTACTAATGGCGCACCACTGGTGCGCCATTAGTATAGGCCACGGTGCGCCATTAGTATTTTTGAATTTTGAAGGCGGGAAAAGAGTAGTGGCGCACCGTCTAACCCCCACCGTGCGCCATTGCTATTTTTGAATTTTGAATTTGGATCTGGATCGCAATTTTTTTGCTCGTTTTTTTTTCAAATTTTGTTCTCGTTTTTGGATCTTGTACGTTCTTTTGCCGTGTTCTTTTGCCGGAGAGGAGTTCGCCGGAGAGGAGGGCCGAGGTCACCGGAGAGGCGCTCGCCTACATCGCCAGAGAGGAGGAGGAGGTCGCCGGAGAGGAGTTCACCGGAGCATCGGAGAGGAGGAAGGAGAAACCATGACGGGAGGGGAGGAGAGGAGGGAGGAGGAGCTCACCGGAGAGGAGGGAGGGAGGAGCTCACCGGAGAGGAGGGACGAGGAGCTCACCGGAGAGGAGGGAGGAGAAACTGTGAGGGGAGGGGAGGAGAGGAGAGGAGGAAGGAGGAGGTCGCCGGAGAGGAGGAGGAGGAGGAGGTCGCCGGAGAGGAGGAGGGTAGTATGGTGGAGGAGAGAAGGGGAGATGGAGTGGAGGAGAGGAGGAGATGGAGTGGAGGAGAGGTGGAGTGGAGGAGAAGAATGAAGAGGTAAGCAGGAGAGGACCACACCCAGCCATATATACGGCATAGTAATGGCGCACCGTGGGCAGGTGCGCCATTACTAACTTTTTTTATTTTTTTGATTTATTTTGAATTTTGAAGGCGGGAAGATAGTAATGGCGCACCATTGGCAGGTGCGCCATTAGTAAGTTTGAATTTTTTTGAATATTTTTGCCTCTCCAGATCTTAGAAGCCCCGTATCTTTTTTTCTGTTAGGTTTTTGAGGATTTTGAAAATGTTTAATGGGGTTCCCCCCGGTTAAATTCGGATGTATCTTTTCGAGTAGATGATTTTTCATATAATTTTTTTTTCATCCGAGTTCGTATGCAAAAGTTATGCCCATTTTACAAATTCTCGAGAGATTTTGCAAAAAAGTCGAAAATTCATGTTTGTAAATTTTGCTAACAACTAGACCACATATCACATGGGAATCTTATTTTCTTTTATTTTTTTGACATTTCTATCATTTTCTTTTATTTTTTTGAAACTGA
>NC_057799.1:314321700-314420675 GCF_018294505.1 Triticum aestivum
TGGGAGTGGTGCGCCATTACTAGTTCAACACCATTAGTAGTTTAAAAAATAAAATAAAAAAAATTTGAAACATAATTACTAATGGCGCACTGTGGGTGTGGTGCGCCATTACTAGTTTTGAAAAAAAAATTACTAATGGCGCACCGTGCATGTG
This sequence comes from Triticum aestivum, assembly GCF_018294505.1. NCBI lineage: Eukaryota > Viridiplantae > Streptophyta > Magnoliopsida > Poales > Poaceae > Triticum > Triticum aestivum. Next base: position 314,321,855 of record NC_057799.1, read on the forward strand.
GTGCGCCATTAGTATTTACACACTAATGGCGCACCACATGCACAGTGCGCCATTAGTGTCCATATTGGCTATAGCTGTTTTTGTAGTAGTGTTGGTTGAATATATGGTCATATTCTTGCTGTTTTTGTTCTACATATGCTCATATGTGTGCTGTTTTGGTTGAATATATTGTCATATGCTTGCTGTTTCTTTGTAGGTACGGACTTTGAAGCCAAATATTTCCATGTCCGTTGTTGTGCACACATTATCAACTTGGTGGTGCAAGATGGGACAACCATCATGACCCCTTTGATAGAGAATTTGAGAGAGACGGTTAAGTATTTCAAGAAGTCACCGAGTCGCCTCCACAAGTTTGTTGAGACTTGCAAAATATTGGGTGTTAAGGTTGGCGACCATTTGCATCTTGATTGTGTCACACGGTGGAGTTCAACATACAAGATGCTTGATACAACCTGCTCGTATAGGGAAGCCTTGTCCTCTTATGTAGCTTCAAATGCCAACTATCAATGGGAGCCGGAAAAAGAAGAATGGGACAAGTTTGAAGTTATTAAGCCATTGCTCCTCTCTTTATCTCGTGTGACCACTGCGTTTTCAGGGCAATTATATCCCACCTCCAACATATTCTACCCTCATATTGTGAGCATCAAGATTGCTTTGAGAAAATCCATGTCTCGTGATGATGAATGCTACAACAAAATGGGTGATGCAATGATGGATAAATTTGACAAGTATTGGGATGAGCCGAACAATGTCATGGTGCTTGCTACCATCTTGGACCCAAGGTACAAGATGAGGTATATTGAGTGGGATTATCACCAAATGTATGATGTGGGGAAAGCAAATACCGAGAAGAATATTGTGCGTGGAGAGTTGGACACATTGTATGAGAAGTTTGTTGCAAAAAATAAGCAAGCTGAAGAAAGAGCTAGTGGATCATCCGCCAAGAACAATTGCAACACAAGTACCTCGATGCCACTTATGGATTGTGAGTTTCAGTCCTTCTTATCAGCCACTTCATCAACACCATCAAAAAGTGAGCTTAGAAACTATCTAGATGACTTGAATGAGGCAATGGATCCTATGTTCAATCTTCTTTATTGGTGGAGGGTGAATGCACCTAGATACCCCGTATTGGCAATGATGGCAAAGAGGTTCTTGACTGTCCTGGCTACCTCCGTGTCTTCGGAATCAACTTTCAGCACGGGTGGAAGAGTTTTAGGTATGTCTACTTGTTACATTGGATGTTAGCTTGTCAACTTGTCATCCTATGCTTGAACTTAGATATGTCTACTTGTGTGGTTTTAGATGACTACAGGAATTCTTTGAAACCAGAAATGGCGGAAGCCTTGGTGTGCGGTGCTAGTTATATCAAAGGTTCTCACAAGGACTTCAATGTGGTGGTATGATTCCTATCTTTTTCTTCTATGATTTCTGTCTATTTCTTGTATGTGGCTAACTTACAAATAATTAGGAGAGGGATGAAGATGAGGAGGACGATGTTGAGAATATCAAGTTGCCCAAGATTGTTGATGTGGGGGGTGACAACAATTGGTAACTAATGTTTTTACATGTCTCAGTTTTCCTATCTTGACATATTGAGAATATCAAGTTTACAAATCTGTGTTACATGTAGATATTCGCCATGTGGGTGTTGCTCTTGCTATTTTGAAGATGGATGTCTACATGATCTTCTCATGTGGATTGTTGAGGTCAACGTGATCATCTCGTGCCATTTCTTTTGTTGTGATGAACTTCGAATTATGTGTGCTGTTGTGGTGAACTATGGACCTTGAATGATGTTGTGATGAACCATGCACTTTCAACAATGTTGCTGTGAACTTGTGATGAACTATGAACTTTGTATTATGTGGTTTTCACTAGTCATTGTTTGGCTGTCAACATTTTCTCAGTTTTATGTCAAAGTGGTAAGTGTTATGCTATGCAAAATTTCCTTGTTTGGCTGTCAATATTTCATGTTTTCCTGTGTAAAGTTCAATTGAAGTGCTATCCAAAATTCAATAGAAATGATGCCCAATTCTTTCTCTCATATGTGTTCCATTGTTACAATTTTTGTAGAAGAATTCATATAAGAACATTATTTTTCATTACTATGACCATTTCTTAAAACAATAGACTGCTGGATTGTTCATTTTTAGTAATATAAACTGTTTGTTTTCCAAAATATAGGTTTAATTGCCGCAAAAAATCAAGTATATGCACTATCTACAGAGGTCTGTATTATTAAATGGTTATGGGAGAAACTGGCTTACGAGCCGGCTCGGTCTGAGCCGAGCCATAGCCAAAGCGAGCTGAGCCGGTTGAAGTAGGCTCGTTGGCTGAGCGAGCCGAGCCGAGCCGAGCCGCTCTAGAGGGAGCCAAAGCCAGGCTCGGATCAAGCTCGGCTCGGCTCGGCTCGTGTCCAGCCCTAGGAACAAGAATCAACTTACATAGGAAGGTAAAACAAGCATAACTTCAAGATTTTCAACACATAGAGAGGAAACTTGATATTATTGCAACTCCTACAAGCATATATTCCTCCCTCATAATAATTTTCAGTAGCATCATGAATGAACTCAACAATATAACCATCACATAAATCATTCCTTTCATGACCCACAAGCATGGAAAATTTATTACTCTCCACATAAGCAAATTTCTTCTCATGAATAGTAGTGGGAGCAAACTCAACAAAATAACTATCATGTGAGGCATAATCCAATTGAAAATTAAAATCAAGATGACAAGTTTCATGGTTACCATTATTCTTTATAGCATACATGTCATCACAATAATCATCATAGATAGGAGGCATGCTATCATCAAGATAAATATTCTCATCAAAACTTGGGGGACTAAAAATATCATCTTCATCAAACATAGCATCCCCAAGCTTGTGGCTTTGCATGTCATTAGCATCATGGATATTCAAGGAATTCATACTAACAACATTGCAATCATGCTCATCATTCAAATATTTAGTGCCAAACATTTTAATGCATTCTTCTTCTAACACTTGAGCACAATTTTCCTTTCCATCATTTTCGCGAAAGATATTTAAAAGATGAAGCATATGAGGCACCCTCAATTCCATTTTTTTGTAGTTTTCTTTTATAAACTAAACTAGGGATAAAACAAGAAACTAAAAGGTTTGATCGCAAGATCTAAAGATACACCTTCAAGCACTCACCTCCCTGGAAACGGCGCCAGAAAAGAGCTTGATGTGTACTACACAACCTTCTTCTTGTAGACGTTGTTGGTTCTCCAAGTGCAGAGGTTTGTAGGACTGTAGCAAATTTCCATCAAGTGGATGACCTACGGTTTATCAATCCGTGGGAGGCATAGGATGAAGATGGTCTCTCTCAAACAACCCTACAACCAAATAACAAAGAGTCTCTTGTGTCCCCAACACACCCAATACAATGGTAAATTGTATAGGTGCACTAGTTCGGTGAAGAGATGGTGATACAAGTGCAATATGGATGGTAGATATAGGTTTTTGTAATCTGAAAATATAAAAACAGCAAGGTAGCAAGTGGCAAAAGTGAGCGTAAACGGTATTGCAATGCTAGGAAACAAGGCCTAGGGTTCATACTTTCACTAGTGCATGTTCTCTCAACAATAATAACATAATTAGATCATATAACAATCCCTCAACATGCAACAAAGAGTCACTCCAAAGTCACTAATAGCGGAGAAAAAACGAAGAGATTATTGTACGGTACGAAACCACCTCAAAGTTATCCTTTCTGATCGATCTATTCAAGAGTCCGTAGTAAAATAACACGAAGCTATTCTTTCCGTTCGATCTATCCTAGAGTTCGTAAGAGAATAACACCTTAAGACACACATCAACCAAAACCCTAATATCACCTAGATAGTCCAATGTCACCACAAGTATCCGTGGGTATGATTATACGATATGCATCACACAATCTCAGATTCATCTATTCAAACCACACAAAGTACTTCAAAGAGTGCCCCAAAGTTTCTACCGGAGAGTCAAGATGAAAACGTGTGCCAACCCCTATGCATAAGTTCACAAGGTCACTGAACCCGCAAGTTGATCACCAAAACATACATCAACTAGATCACGTGAATATCCCATTGTCACCACAGATAAGCACATGCAAGACATACATCAAGTGTTCTCAAATCCTTAAAGACTCAATCCGATAAGATAACTTCGAAGGGAAAACTCAATCCATTACAAGAGAGTAGAGGGGGAGAAACATCATAAGATCCAACTATAATAGCAAAGCTCGCGATACATCAAGATCGCGCCATATCAAGAACACGAGAGAGAGAGAGAGATCAAACACATAGCTACTGGTACATACCCTCAGCCCCGAGGGTGAACTACTCCCTCCTCCTCATGGAGAGCGCCGGGATGATGAAGATGGCCACCGGTAATGATTCCCCCCTCCGGCAGGGTGCCGGAATAGGGTCCCGATTGGTTTTTGGTGGCTACAGAGGCTTGCGGCGGCGGAACTCCCAATCTAGGTTATTTTCTGGAGGTTTAGGGATTTATAAGAGAGGTTGGCGTCGAGAACAAGTCAGGGGGCCCCACAGAGAATCCACGAGGCACAGGGGCGCGCCCTCCACCCTCGTGGGGCCCATGGGACTCCCCTCCGGTAACTCTTCGTTCCAGTATTTTTTATATTTTCCAGAAAAACTCTCCGTTGATTTTCAGCGCATTCCGAGAACTTTTATTTCTGCACAAAAACAACACCACGGTAGTTCTCCTGAAAACAACGTCAGTCCGGGTTAGTTCTAACCAAATCATACCAAAATCATGTAAAAATATTATAAACATGGCATGAATACATCAAAAATTATAGATACGTTGGAGACGTATCAACATCCCCAAGCTTAATTCCTGCTCGTCCTTGAGTAGATAAATGATAAAAATAGAATTTTTGATGTGGAATGCTACTTAACATATTTATCAATGTAATTTTATTTATTGTGGCATGAATGTTCAGATGTGAAAGATTCAAGACAAAAGTTTAATATTGACATAAAAATAATAATACTTCAAGCATACAAATAAAGCAATCATGTCTTCTCAAAATAACATGGCCAAAGAAAGTTATCCCTACAAAATCATATAGTCTGGCTATGGTCTATCTTCATCACACAAAATATTCAAATCATGCACAACCCCGATGACAAGCCAAGCAATTGTTTCATCCTTTAGTATTCTCAAACTTTTTCAACTTTCACGCAATACATGAGTGTGAGCCATGGACATTGCACTATAGGTGGAATAGAGTGGTGGTTGTGGAGAAGACAAAAAGGAGGAAGATGGTCTCACATCAACTAGGCGTATTAATGGGCTATGGAGATGCCCATCAATAGATATCAATGTGAGTGAGTAGGGATTGCCATGCAACGGATGCACTAGAGCTATAAATGTATGAAAGCTCAACAAAAGAAACTAAGTGGGTGTGCATCCAACTTGCTTGCTCGTGAAGACCTAGGGCATTTATAGGAAGCCCATCGTTGGAATATACAAGCCAAGTTCTATAATGAAAATTCCCACTAGTATATGGTAATGACAAAACAAGAGACTCTCTATCATGAAGATCATGGTGCTACTTTGAAGCACCAGTGCGGAAAAAGGATAGTAGCATTGTCCCTTCACTCCTTTTCTCTCTTTTTTTGGTCTGGCTTCTTTGGCCTCTGTTTTTTTTCATTAGCTTCTTTGGCCTTTCTCTTTTTTCCTCACACGGGACAATGCTCTAATAATGATGATCATCACACTTCTATTTATTTACAACTCAAGAATTACAACTCGATACTTAGAACAAAATATGACTCTATATGAATGCCTCCGGCGGTGTACCGGGATGTGCAATGAATTAAGAGTGACATGTATGAAAGAATTATGAAGGTGGCTTTGCCACAAATACGATGTCAACTACATGATCATGCAAAGCAATATGAGAATGATGGAGCGTGTCATAATAAATGGAACGGTGGAAAGTTGCATGGCGATATATCTCGGAATGGCTATGGAAATGCCATAATAGGTAGGTATGGTGGCTGTTTTGAGGAAGGATATGTGGTGGGTTTATGGTAACGGCAAAAGTTTGCGCGGTACTAGAGAGGCTAGCAATGGCGGAAAGGTGAGAGTGCGTATAATCCATGGACTCAACATTAGTCATAAAAAACTCATATACTTATTGCAAAAATCTATTAGTCATCGAAACAAAGTACTACGCGCATGCTCCTAGGGGGATTGATTGGGACCATCGCTCATCCCCGACCACCACTCATAAGGAAGACATTTAAAAAATATCTGATGCTCCAACTTCGTTACATAACGATTCACCATACGTGCATGCTACGGGACTCACAAACCTTAACACAAGTATTTATAAAATTCACAACTACTCACTAGCATGACTCTAAAATCACCATCTTCATATCTCAAAACAATCATAAGGAATCAAACTTCTCTTAGTATTCAATGCACTTATTATGAAAGTTTTTATAATATCCCTCTTGGATGCCTATCATATTAGGACTAAATTCATAACCTAAGAAAATTACCATGCTGTTTAAGACTCTCAAAATAATATAAGTGAAGCATGAGAGTTCATCAATTTCTTCAAAATAAAACCATCGTCGTGTCCTAAAAAGTTATAAGTGAAGCACTAGAGCCAATGACAAACTACTCCAAAAGATATAAGTGAAGATCAATGAGTAGTTGAATAATTATGTAACTATGTGAAGACTCTCTAACATTTAAGAATTTCAGATCTTGGGTTTTTTTTCAAACAGCAAGCAAAACAAAATAAAATAAAATGACGCTCCAAGCAAAACACATATCATGTGGTGAATAAAAATATAGCTCCAAGTAAGGTTACCGATGAACAAAGACGAAAGAGGGGATGCCATCCGGGGCATCCCCAAGCTTAGGCTCTTGGTTGTCCTTGAATATTACCTTGGGGTGCCTTGGGCATCCCCAAGCTTGGGCTCTTGCCACTCCTTATTCCATAGTCCATCGAATCTTTACCCAAAACTTGAAAACTTCACAACACAAAACTTAACAGAAAACTCGTAAGCTCCGTTAGTATAAGAAAATAAATCACCACTTAGTTACTGTTGCGAACTCATTATAAATTCATATTGGTGTAATATCTACTCTATTCCAACTTCTCTATGGTTCATACCCTCCGATACTACTCATAGACTCATCAAAATAAGCAAACAACACATAGAAAACAGAATCTGTCAAAAACAGAACAGTCTATAGTAATCTGGTAACTTTCCATACTTCTGTAACTCCAAAAATTCTATCAAATTAGGAAGACCTAAGAAATTTTTTGTACCAATCCATAGCAAAAAGAATCAGATCAAAATCACGTTTCTGTGAATTATCAAAACTAATTTACTGGGCGCAAAAGTTTCTGATTTTCAGCAGGATCAACACAACTATCACCGTAAGCTATCCTAAAGGTCTTACTTGGCACTTTATTGAAACAAAAGCAATAAACATGATTACTACAGTAGCATAATCATGTGAACACACAAAAACAGTAAAGGTAAATATTGGGTTGTCTCCCAACAAGCGCTTTTCTTTATTGCCTTTTTAGCTAGGCATGATGATTTCAATGGTGCTCACATAAAAGATAAGAATTGAAACATAAACAGAGCATCATGAAGCATATGACAAGCACATTTAAGCCTAACCCAGTTCCTATGCATAGGGATTTTGTGAGCAAACAACTTATGGGAACAAGAATCAACTTGCATAGGAAGGTAAAACAAGCATAACTTCAAGATTTTCAACACATAGAGAGGAAACTTGATATTATTGCAACTCCTAGAAGCATATATTCCTCCCTCATAATAATTTTCAGTAGCATCATGAATGAATTCAACAATATAACCATCACATACACCATTCGTTGCATGACCCACAAGCATGGAAAATTTATTATTCTCCACATAAGCAAATTTCTTCTCATGAATAGTAGTGGTAGCAAACTCAACAAAATAACTATCATGTGAGGCATAATCCAATTGAAAATTAAAATCAAGATGACAAGTTTCATGGTTACCATTATTCTTTATAGCATACATGTCATCACAATAATCATCATAGATAGGAGGCATGCTATCATCAAGATAAATATTCTCATCAAAACTTGGGGGACTAAAAATATCATCTTCATCAAACATAGCATCCCAAAGCTTGTGGCTTTGCATGTCATTAGCATCATGGGTATTCAAGGAATTCATACTAACAACATTGCAATCATGCTCATCATTCAAATATTTAGTGCCAAACATTTAATGCATTCTTCTTCTAACACTTGAGCACAATTTTCCTTTCCATCATTTTCATGAAAGATATTAAAAAGATGAAGCATATGAGGCACCCTCAATTCCATTTTTTGTAGTTTTATTTTATAAACTAAACTAGTGATAAAACAAGAAACTAAAAGATTCGATTGCAAGATCTAAAGATATACCTTCAAGCACTCACCTCCCCGGCAACGGCGCCAGAAAAGAGCTTTATGTCTACTACACAACCTTCTTCTTGTAGACGTTGTTGGGCCTCCAAGGCAGAGGTTTGTAGGACAGTAGCAAATTTCCCTCAAGTGGATGACCTAAGGTTTATCAATCCGTGGGAGGCGTAGGATGAAGATGGTCTCTCTCAAACAACCCTGCAACCAAATAACAAAGAGTCTCTTGTGTCCCCAACACACCCAATACAATGGTAAATTGTATAGGTGCACTAGTTCGGTGAAGAGATGGTGATACAAGTGCATGGATGGTAGATATAGGTTTTTGTAATCTGAAAATATAAAAACAGCAAGGCAGCAAGTGGTAAAAGTGAGCGTAAACGGTATTGCAATGCTAGGAAACAAGGCCTAGGGTTCGTACTTTCACTAGTGCAAGTTCTCTCAACAATAATAACATAATTAGATCATATAACAATCCCTCAACATGCAACAAAGAGTCACTCCAAAGTCACTAATAGCGGAGAACAAACGAAGAGGTTATTGTAGGGTACGAAACCACCTCAAAGTTATCCTTTCTGATCGATCTATTCAAGAGTCCGTAGTAAAATAACACGAATCTATTCTTTCCGTTCGATCTATCCTAGAGTTCGTACTAGAATAACACCTTAAGACACACATCAACCAAAACCCTAATGTCACCTAGATACTCCAATGTCACCACAAGTATCCGTGGGTATGATTATACGATATGCATCACACAATCTCAGATTCATGTATTCAAACCACACAAAGTACTTCAAAGAGTGCCCCAAAGTTTCTACCGGAGAGTCAAGATGAAAACGTGTGCCAACCCCTATGCATAAGTTCACAAGGTCACTGAACCCGCAAGTTGATCACCAAAACATACATCAACTAGATCACGTGAATATCCCATTGTCACCACAGATAAGCACATGCAAGACATACATCAAGTGTTCTCAAATCCATAAAGACTCAATCCGATAAGATAACTTCGAAGGGAAAACTCAATCCATTACAAGAGAGTAGAGGGGGGAAACATCATAAGATCCAACTATAATAGCAAACCTCGTTATACATTAACATCGTGCGTGACAGGGGCACCTGCGTGGCACACGAATAGTGTGAGTGAACCGTGTCTGTTGCGTCATCCGACTTGTCTAATGTTCATAAATTTGGCGAAAAATGACGCGGGAGAGGGTCAGAACACGAACACACTTGCATGTGGACCAAATTTATGTATGTAAAGGGTGGTTTGATGTTCAAATACCAAATGCAACTTCTATGTGGCAGCTATCTCGCAAAGCGCACGGTATTGCTTGCCCCCTCTCGTGTCGGCACGAAGGGAATCCTAAGCTATGAATGCATGCCCCCCCAACCGAGTTTCACCTAGCAAATTGCGAAGTTGCAGCCCCCCACACCCACTTTCAGTTGACGGGCCAGAGAGGCATCTCACCAAGATGGATCATAAATAGACCAAGAATAATCCACCTTGGTCGTACAACCTCTCTCTTGTTGTTGGTCAAAGTGATGGCCGTCCATGCGACCCCGGAGATGGGCTAGCTCGCCAATAATCACGCAAGTAGCTAGTCCCCGAAGATAACCGCTGCATGCATGTGGCCCTGTCGGGGGAAACGACACCTATGGGATCACGGATCCCTTCCGCGGTTGGCGGGCGCGAGGTTGTGCAAAGAGCGGGTCTAGTAGTTAGCACGAGGAGATTTTACCGAGGTTCGGGCCGCGAAGATGCGTAATACTCTAGTCCTGCTTTGGTGTGTATTTGAGAGGTCTTGAGCTCTTGAACTAGCTATGGTGTGTGCATAGTCCAAAAAGTCCGAATCCTTCCTCAGTACGCCGCGGGCCTCCTTTTATAGGTAAAAGGGGTCGCCACAGTGGCACACAGGAGGTGGAAAGTATGTACAGAGTATAAGCTTATCGCCTAACATTACAGGACAAAATGCATTAAATGCGCTACTTAGGTGTTCTCTTAATTTGTCGGGGACGGGAACGAAGCCCGTCCTGTCCATCGCCGCTTCGCCTTGCTCCGACATGCGTCTATGCCAACGAGGCATGCAGCGCCATGTAGGCTAGAAGGCTGCTGAGCTGGTGTGGTGGCAGGGTCTTCACGAAGATCTGCATGCCACCACGCAGGTGCTTGACTAGTTGGCTTAGGAGCCACGTACTGCCACGTGGGTACTTGCTTAGATGGTGGGTCGGCCGCTGAGCTGGGGCGGCGACGGGGCGGCAAGGTCTTGCCGCGGTCTTGCTGATATTCCCGGCAAGGGTCTTGCCGGGGCCTTGTGGGTGCCCTCGGCAAGAGTCTTGCCGGGGCCTCGTGGGTATCTTTGGCAGGAGCCTTGTCGGGGCCTCGTGGGCATCCTCGGCAAGGAGCCTCGGTGTTGTCTTGTCTTCTGGTTCCTATCTAGGCCTCGCAAGCCCTTTGTCTTTCCAAAGATCTGCATGTCACTATGCAGGCCCCTCCCGAGCCTCGGTCCCAATGTTGTCGATGGTGTTGGAACTCTCAGGATCAAGGGTGGTGGCCTTGCTGGTGTTGGGTAAGTTGCCCCGGCAAGGTTCTTGCCGGGGTGCGTAGGCCGCCCCGGCAAGGGTCTTGCCGGGGAAGCCCATCTTGTTGCCTCGTCCTCTGCGCCCCTGGTTGGAGCGCTACTCTGGTGGTCTTGTACTTTTGCTTCCTTCCTCTGCCCCGCTAAGTGTGGCCGTAGGTGCGGCTCTAACTGCCCATGCACAAGTAAAGGGGTACAAAGAGGGCCCCTACTTTTGTACACCGACACGAGCCCCCGGGCCTGGGCCACACATAAGTGCAACGCGTTGTTGGGCTAGGCCCAAAACGGTGCGCGGGCACGTGGGACTGAGTTTTACCGCAGTAATTTTCGTCGCCAGTTGCGCTTCCCCACGATCTGCGTTGGACGCGTGACGTGGGGGTCATGCGTGGAGTGATCGCAACATGCTTGCGTCACCCCGCGGTTTCAATAGTAAAGAGGCGGCCCGCGTCTCCCCTTATAAAAATAGAGGAAGCCGCAGGGGCGCGGCTCATTTACTAGGTGGATTCGGGTCATGGCCATCATGGCATCCGTGCCCCACGATCGCGGGGCGCGAAACGACCGTCGCACTCGCCATCTAAATCCTGACTTGCCCGCCACGTGTCCCCCATGCCTCGGGGAGGACAAGCGGTGGACACAGAGGGCACAGGCTTTAATGCCGGGGCGGGGGGCCGGGCGCCGCTGTTAGGAGCAGCGGGTCAGTCATGTTTCCTCGCTCCCCTGGCGGCCGGATTGGTTGCTTGGGGCGGCCACCCTTGGGCTTGCTTGGCCCCGTCCCCCTATAAAAAGGGGAGAGGACATCGCCTTCCCACATCCATCCTCTTCCAGTTTGATCCCTTTCCTTCCCTTGTCATGGCGAGAGGGCGCGGTCGTGGCCGTCCTTCCGTGGAGGCGACCAGGACTTCCTCCCGCCAGAGAGATGCAGTGGTAAAGGAAAAGCCAGACGCCCAAGATGAAGGCCATGCTTGAGGCAGAGGCGCCGGACGGGGCCACGGTCGGCGAGGCGGCCGAGGCAGAGGTGGGCGCGGAAGGGGGACACCCGCGTCATCATCGTCTCCGTCACCATCTCCTCCACCATCTCCTCCTGCTTCGTCAAGCGGCCATGTCGGGGACATGGCGCTGGAGTTCATCCTGCAGTTGCGTGAGCCACCGCGCAGCTGCCTTCATTTTCCCGAGGCGTTTGCGAGGGTGCTGGAGATTGACCAGCCACCGAGGTTGAGACTTCACATGAAGGGGTGTTGCAATGGCGACATGTGGGCAAACACAAGGTTCCCCGCCCCTCATGTAATGCTCCTCCGTCGGGGTTGGAAAACCTTCACACGCGCCCACTGCTTGATGAAGGGGCACGTTCTCCACTTTAAATTAGTGGAGAGCGATTTGCTCTCCGTCATGGTCTTCGGGCGCTCGGGAATCAGGTTAGGGTGCTGCGCGGAGACCTCGACTGGTGATGAAAGCTCCTCCTCCAGCGACAGCGACAAGGAGGACATCAGCGGGGAGGACGACGAGGGCGGGTCCGACTAGGCGTCGGACCAACCGTCCTTGGGCAACGCCGGCAGCACCATCATCTGTACCTGGCCTTTCCCCTGGCAGAGCGATTTGCCGGGGGTGGGTCAACTCCTTGAACTTCTCAGGGCCGCTGCTTCTGGTGGCTGGCGCTGGAAGGCCGGAGAAGACGGAGAAGGCGGGTGGCGGGCCGTCAACTCGGAGTACGATGGCACCGACGGCTTCTTCGCGTATTGCCGGCCCGCTGCCTCATCTTTCGGCTTCTTCCCCGGCACCGTCATCACCAGCCTCCTCTTGGTGCCTTCTGCTGCTCGTACCTCGCCTAGGCACTCCTTTTGCCCTCCTGCTTATCTCGATCCGTTTCCTGAGGAGAGGGACAAGAAAGGGATTACGGGCATCTTATCTTTTTTTAGTTTTTAAGCCTGTGGGCATTTGTCAGATTTAAACCTTGTAATCCCCTTCCTCAAGCTCTCATTCCGTATGAATTGTACTTGTTAACAACGTATTAATGAAGAAAAGGGGTGTCTGCTGGGTTCTTTTGTGCGCGAGCGAGGCCCACACCAAGGAGCGAATCCTTATTACCTTAAAATAAACATCGTCACCCGGCAACAGACCTTGTCGTCCTCCCGATCTATAGCTCGACTACACTCACGCCCTTGGCGGAGGTAGGGGCAAAGTAGGAGTAGGCCCTTCGTTTGTTCCCTTTCCATCGCACTACAACCAAGTTCCGGCCCAAGGAAAGGTTCTTGGACACGGGAAAGAGGGAACACAGCGGTATAAGAGTGAGCGAAGCTCTGTACGTTCAAGTTCCATACGGAAGTGTAGACTGGGGGATGAAAGACTAATTTGATTTTGCAGCCCCCGGCAACCTTGGCTTGCCGTGGTCGGATCTCTGGATCTGCAGCCCCCCGGCAACCATGGCTTGCCGGGGTTGGGGCATCGGCCTTTTTCCTTTCCTCCAAACAGCTTAGCAGAAACGCCTGCGCATCTTGCAAACCAAAAGCAAGGACGGGAAGGAACAGAGAGACGCACACTCAACCTCTATCCTAGGGGTTAGTCGCCGCCAAGCACTATGGACCCTTACAAGGAGAGAGACTCAACCTAGCATGGATGCTAAACTTAGGGCGCCAGCGCTTCATTTATTTATGCTCAGGGTCTGCGCCTGGCTCTGTACATAGGGTTACATGCCTTGCCGGCAAGGCTAGTACAAAATGGGGGTCGCCGGGGCTCCCGACAACCGCGCCTTAGGGCTAAAACTTGGAAAGATGTTCGATATTCCAGGAATTGCTCACCGGAATGCCATCTTCGGTCTCCAGGCGGACTGCGCCGGGCCTGGTGACTCGTATTACCCGGTAAGGGCCTTCCCACTTCAGCATCAACTTCTTTGAATTCTTGGCGGATTGAATTCGCCAAAGAACAAGGTCGCCTTCCTCAAGGCTTCGAGCGTGAACCTTGCGGCTATGATAGCGGCGCAAGGCTTGCTGATAGCGAGCGGCTCGCGCAGCAGCCCGAAGACGATCTTCCTCAAGGAGCATCGCATACTCTTGGCGCAACTGCTCTTGCTCACTCATCATAAGTGAGCACTCGAGGTGACCTGTATATGAGTTCCGTGGGGAGAACTCCTTCTGCCCCGTATACCAGGGCAAAGGGTGTCTGGCCAGTGGCTCGATTTGGTGTCGTTCTGATCAACCAAAGAACCGTTGGCAATTCATCAATCCAGCGCCTTCCGCACTTGTGCAGCTTGTCAAAAGTTCTGGTCTTGAGGCCCCGCAACACTTCTGCATTCGCCCTCTCAGCCTGGCCGTTACTTCTGGGATGAGGAACAGATGCAAAACAAACCTTTCTGTCGAGATCCTGAATGTACTGCGTGAAGGTGCGGCTTGTGAACTGTGTGCCGCTGTCGGCCATGACCCTATTGGGCACACCAAAACGGCAGACTAGCCCCATGAAGAACTTGACGGCTGACTGTGCCGTCACCTTTCTCACCGGCTCCACTTCCGGCCACTTTGTGAACTTGTCGATTGCGACGTACAAGTACTCAAAGCCCCCGATAGCACGGAGAAAGGGGCCCAGTATATCGAGCCCCCTGACCGAAAATGCCTGGAAAGAGGGATGGTCTGAAGAGCTTGAGCCAGTTGATGAAGCTTCTTTTAATGGAACTGGCACGCTTCACACTTGGTTACTAGTGCTGTCGCATCCTAGAGAGCGGTGGGCCAGAAGAAATCTTGCCGGAATGCCTTGCCAGCAAGGGCTCTCGACCCTATGTGGGAGCCACACATGCCTCCATGTATCTCTGCCAACAGCCTCAGTCCGTCTTCCCGAGGAATGCACTTCAACTTCATGCCATTCGGTCTCCTTCTGTATAGGGCATTATCCACAAACTGGTACATGCTGGACTGACGGGCTACTTTCTCTGCTTCTTCCTGCTCCTCAGGGAGCTCTCCTGTTTGGAGGAAACGGATGGTGGGCTGCGTCCATGCCGGAGCCAGGGGCTCGACAGCAAGGACTAAAGGCACATCTTCGGCCGTAAGGGCAGCTGCCTCTATGGCGAGGGCCTGAGGCCCTGCCGGGGGTTGCTGTTCTCCGGCAAGCTTGGGGCACCCGGCAACGTCCTCGCCGGCGGCTCCTGGGAGCTCAGCGGGAAAGTACTTGCCGGGGCCCGCCTTCCTTCGTTTGCTCTGTCCTACTGATGGTTCAACGGATAGCTGAGTTAATTGAAGCACAAAGGTACCTGGTTCCATAGGCAACTTGAGGGCAGCGCGTTTTGACAGGTCGTCAGCAATGCCGTTCTCCGCTCGAGGAACATGCTCTGCTTGCAATCCGTCAAAGCGCTCTTCCAACTTCCTCACTTCATCCACATAGGCCTCCATCAACCGGCTTTGGTAATCCTTGTTCACTTGCTTGATGACGAGCTGCGAATCACCTTTGATGATGAGCTTCCTGATTCCGAGGTCTGCCGTGATCCTGAGGCCGGCCAACAATCCTTCGTACTCCGCCGTGTTGTTCGTTGATTTTTCCCGGGAAAAAGTGCATCTGGATTACGTACTTGAGGCGCTCTCCGGTGGGTGCAACGAGTAGTACGCCGGCACCAGCACCTTGGAGTGAGAAAGCTCCATCAAAGTACATAATCCACTCACTGCTCATCTCCTTGCCGGGAAGGGTGGTCTCTTGAATCTCCTCGTCGGGCGTTGCGGTCCATTCTGCTATGAACTCTGCCAAGGCTCGTCTCTTGATTGTCGAAGTACTTTCAAACTTGACACCAAAGCTTGACAATTCCAAGGCCCACTCCACAATCCTCCCGGTTGCATCCGGGTTGTGCATGATTCATTGCAACGGGAGGCGGGTGATGACGGTGATCTCATGTGCTTGGAAATAGTGGCGCAGCTTTCTCGAGGCAACGAGGAGGCCAAAAAGTAGCTTCTGCATACCGGGATATCTTGATCTAGCCCCCTGCAGGAGGGAACTGGCAAAATGAACCGGGTGCTGCACCACCTTCTTCTTCTGTTCCACTTTGCCCATCTGCGCAGCCTCTGCCTTGCCGGGGCCGGGCCTTGCCAGGGAGGACTTCGGCGCACCATCCGACGGCTCTGCAGCTACTGGTGCTTCTTCCTCAAGTTCCCTCTGCGCCACCAATGCAGCACTAACCACTTGATTTGTTGCTGCTAAGTATAGCAGCAACGGCTCTTGTGGTTTAGGCGCGACTAGTATTGGCATGGAGGAGAGGTACTTCTTCAAATCTTGCAGCGCTACCTCTGCCTCTAGAGTCCACTTTACTGGACCCGCCTTTTTCAAAACTTTGAAAAAGGGGAGGGCGCGCTCAGCGGATTTGGAGATGAACCTACTCAGGGCAGGAACGCAGCCGGCGAGCCTACGGACGTCCTTGACCCGTTTTGGCGCCTCAATCTGCTCAATTGCCTTGATCTTTTCGGGGTTCGCCTCGATCCCACGCTGTGACACAAAGAACCCGAGAAGCTTGCCAGGCGGAACGCCGAAGACACACTTCTCAAGGTTCAGCTTGAGGTTGATCTTGCGCAAATTTGCAAATGTTTCTTCTAAGTCTTGCACGAGCGTGGCCCTGTCCTTGGTTTTGACCACTATGTCGTCCATATAAGCTTCCATATTTGTATGTAGCTCGGGCTCAAAAACAATTTGGACCGCTCGGGCAAACGTCGAACCAGTGCTCTTCAACCTGAAAGGCATTCATACCAAACAATACGTACCACATGGGGTGATGAACGCGGTCTTTTCTTCGTCTTCCTTCACCATGAAGATCTGGTGGTATCCTGAATAGGCGTCGAGGAATGACAACAGGTCACACCCTGCAGTGGAGTCCACAATCTGATCGATGCGTGGCAGAGGGAAAGGATCCTTTGGACAGGCTTTATTGATATCTGTGTAGTCAATACACCACCTCCATTTCCCATTTGCCTTATGCACCACCATTGGATTGGGCAACCACGTGGGGTGGAGCACTCCTCTAACCAGGCCTGCCGCCTCCAACTTCCTGATCTCCTCGATGATGAACTCTTGTCGCTCCAAAGCTTGCTTCCTGACCTTCTGCTTGACGGGCCGCGCATGAGGAGAGACACCAAGATGGTGCTCAATCACCTCCCTGGGAACACCGGGGATGTCGGATGCTTGCCATGCAAACACATCGACATTCGCCCGCAGGAAGGCAATGAGTGCGCTTTCCTATTTGTTGTCGAGGGCGGAGCTTATAGTAAAAGCCCCGCCCGTGCCGTCCTCCTTGACGGACACCTTCTTGGTTTCCGGTGGTGCAGCCTTGGATTTCTTGCTCTTGCTGGTGGAGCTCTCTGGCACGTCCTCGACGGGAGCGCTGCACTTCGAAGAGGCGCGCTTGCCGGAGTGGGTGCCGGAGGTCTTGCCGGCCTTCTTCCTTGCCGGGGCTTCAGCGGCAGGAGCAAGTCCCGTGGGGACAGCTGCTGCAACTGCCTCTCGGTAGAGTTGGTCGGCGCAGATGAGCGCATCTTTCTTGTCAGAGGGGACGGTGATGATGGTCAGCGGCCCCGGCATCTTCAATGTGTTGTAGGCATAGTGTGACGCTTCCATGAACTTGGCCAGTGCTTGGCGGCCAAGGATCCCATTGTACGGCAAGGGGATCTCGGCGACATTGAAAACGATCTTCTCCGTCCTATAGTTCAGCTTGCCCCCAAACATAATGGGCAGCGTGATTTTACCTTTTGGCTGGCTCCTTCCCGGGTTGACCCCTTGAAACGTGCCCGTCTCCTCGAGATCTCCATCAGGAATCTGCAACTTCTTGATCAAATCGGGCGAGATCAAATTCAGACCGGCCCCACCGTCAACCTGCACTTTTGTCACTCTGAGGTTGCGTATTGCTGGTTAAACCAACAACGGCAAACACCTGACCACAGTTGTGCGATCAGGGTGGTCCTCGGTGTCAAAAATGATGGGCATGCGGGACCACTTCAGTGGCTTCTGGGCATTGAAAGATGGCTCCGCCGCTGTGACCTCGCGCGCCCACTGCTTCAGTTGGCGGTGTGAGGTGTGCAACGAGGCACCACGGTCGACACACATGGCCTTTGGAGCTTTGTGGAACTCGTGCTCGCCGGACTCGTCGTCCTGGTCATGATCATCATCTTCCTCCTTCTTATCGCGGCCCCAAGCGGGCCTCTCTTGTTGATTATCTTTGCCGCGGCGACCTCCTTGGCCGCCACGCTTCTTGCCATACCCCTGGGCACCATCCTGACCCTTCTCCCGTTCCCGCCTTTCATATTCAGCTTTATGCTTTTCTGTAAGCAGCTCAACCTATCGGCAATTCTGGAGGTCATGGCCCTTGGTGCAGTGGATCTTGCAGTACTGCTTGTTGGAGCCTCCTGACTTGTCGGACCGCCAAGGCCCGGCAGGCGGTGCACCCGGCAACCTCCTTGCCGGGGTCGTCAGCCTTGGCCTTCTTGGCGGCGCCAGGGTCGCCGGATCCCTCAACGGCAAGCACAGTCTTTCCCTTACGCTTCATGTTGCGGCGCTGGCCCTTCTTTGTCGGGGCGGCGGTGTCTTCGTCAGTGGAGTCGGTTTCCGCGCCAGCGTCCTCGCCGGGGTACTTCCTTCCTTCCTCAGCTCGAGCACATCTATCAGCCAGAACATAAAGTTTGGCTACATCCTTGACCTTGTTCATCGCCAGCTCCTCATGCATCTTGCGGTTGCGTACGTTCTGATGGAACGCACTGATGACAGCGGCGGGATGAACATCTGGGATGGTGTACTGCACACGGCTAAATCTTTGTATATACTTACGCAGGGACTCACCATCCTTCTGGGGGATGACATGCAAGTCACTTGCCTGGCCAGGAGCTTGGTGGCCTCCGGTGAAGGCGCCAACAAACTCGTAGCACAGATCCGACCAGGAAGAGATGGAGTCTACTGGCAGGTGCATCAACCACGACATGACGTTGGGCTTAAGCGCCAACGGAAAGTAATTGGCAAGCACCTTGTCGTCGCGAGCCCCGGCGGCTTGCATCGCGATGGTGTAGATGCTGAGGAACTCTGACGGGTGAGTCTTGCCATTGTACTTTTCCCCAACATCAGACTTGAATGTGCGGTGGGAGGGCCCCTGGAACTGCAGCAGCCCTCGGGTAAAGGCTGGACAACCCACCTCGTAAGGCAGGTCGCCGGAGCCCCCCGGCGCCGGGTGGTCTATAGTAGGCACCGCACGCCGATCTAACTGATGGCGCGTCTCCCGTCGTCGCTCGATGGTGGTTCGAGCATGTTCCTGGGCTCATTCCCGAAGGACTTGGTGTTGGTCGCGGCGGGCTCGCGGGTCGGATGACGCCGTAGAAACGTCGTCGCGGTCGTCGGCCCGGTGAGCCAGCGGCTGCTGTCGCGGCCGCGGGGGAGGAGAGTGCACCGTGGTCACGGCATCCCGGTCCTCCCACCGCCGGCACGTGTCGGCTCGACAGAACGCCGGCACGAGGTTCCCGTTGGGAGTGGATCATCTTTGTTGGCGAAACTGACGAGGCTTCGAATGGTGGCTCTCCACTCGTCGAGCTTCTCCACAGCGGGCGGGAAGTCGAGGAGCAATTGTACGTGCGCCAACGCTTCTGCTAGCGTGGGCGGCGGTGAAAGCTGCATGGACCGTGACATGCTCTGACATCTAACCATGTTAGAAGGAGCTCTATCACAGTCGCGCGCCGCTTCCGCCAGCCTTCCGGTGCGCACGCTGGCCCGATGCGTCCTGAGAGTGACGCAAAGGGCTCTTCACGCGGCGGCGCCCGGGGGCGCCGACGTCCGGTGTTGCTCATCCCGCGCGCCTTGGGAAGGCCGCGGCACGGGCGCCAGCGGGGGTGTCTGGGAGGTCGCCGCTCCGCCCGTGGGTAGCGCAGCCCCGTCCCCGGGCCCAGCGGCGTGTGGCTCGTCGTCTTGGACCAGGACAACGCTGCTCCGTAGGCTCCGATCGCCAGAGTGTCGCGGACGCTCGTGTGTGGCGCCTCCGGTGCCATCCGTGGCCACCCCGTCGCTAGCCCATGCTGGTGCGGACCGGCCGGCCCCGGGCGACCCGATGGCAGTGATCCCCTTCTTCTTGGGGGCCATGGTGATGATGAAGTCGATATGCTAACTTCCAAACCGGATTTTCACAGCTTGCGCCCCCTACCTAGCGCGCCAAAGATGTCGGGGGAAACGACACCTATGGGATCACGAGGATCCCTTCTGCAGTTGGCGGCCGCGAGGTTGTGCAAAGAGCGGGTCTAGTAGTTAGCACGAGGAGATTTTACCCAGGTTCGGGCCGCGAAGATGCGTAATACCCTAGTCCTGCTTTGGTGTGTATTTGAGCGTTCTTGAGCTCTTCAACTAGCTACGGTGCGTGCATAGTCCAAAAAGTCCGAATCCTTCCTCGGTACGCCTCGGGCCTCCTTTTATAGGTAAAAGGGGTTGCCACAGTGGCACACAGGAGGTGGAAAGTATGTACAGTGTACAAGCTTATCGCCTAACATCACAGGACAAAACGCATTAAATGCGCTACTTAGGTGTCCTCTTACTTTGTCGGGGACGGGAACGAAGCCCGTCCCGTCCATCGCCGCTTCGCCTTGCTCCGACACGCGTCCAGGCCAACGAGGCATGCAACGCCATGTAGGCTAGCAAGTTGCTAAGATGGTGAGGTGGCAGGGTCTTCACGAAGATATACATGCCACCACGCAGGTGCTTGAGTAGTTGGCTTTGGAGCCACCTACTGCCATGTGGGTACTTGCCTAGATGGTGGGTTGGCCGCTGAGCTGGGGTGGCGACGGGGCGGCAAGGTCTTGCCGCGGTCTTGCTGATATTCCCGGCAAGGGTCTTGCCGGGGCCTTGCGGGCGCCCTCGGCAAGAGTCTTGCCGGGGCCTCGTGGGTATCTTTGGCAGGAGCCTTGCCGGGGCCTCATGGGCATCCTCGGCAAGGAGCCTCGCTGTTGTCTTGTTTTCTGATTCCTATCTAGGCCTCACAAGCCCTTTGTCTTCACAAAGATCTGCATGTCACAATGCAGGACCCTTCCGAGCCTTGGTCCCAATGTTGTCGATGGTGTCGGAACTCTCAGGCTCAAGGGTGGTGGCCTTGTTGGTGTTGGGTAAGTTGCCCCAGCAAGGCTCTTGCCGGGGTGCGTAGGCCGCCCCGGCAAGGGTCTTGCCGGGGAAGCCCATCTTGTTGCCTCATCCTCTGCGCCCCTGGTTGGAGCGCTGCTCTGGTGGTCTTGTACTTTTGCTTCCTTCCTCTGCCCCGCTAAGTGTGACCGTAGGTGCGGTTCTAATTGCTCATGCACAAGTAAAGGGGTACAAAGAGGCCCCTACTTTTGTACACCGACAGGAGCCCCCGGGCCTGGGCCACACATAAGCGTGATGCGTTGTTGGGCTAGGCCCAAAACGGTGCGCGAGCACGCGAGGCTGAGTTTTACCGCAGTAACTTCCCTCACTAGTTGCGCTTCCCCACGATCTGTGTTGGATGCGTGACGTGGGGGTCGTGCGTGGAGTGACCGCAGCATGCTTGCGTCATCCCGCGGTTTCAATAGTTAATAGGCGGCCCGCGTCTCCCTTTATAAAAATAGAGGAAGCCGCAGGGGCGCGGCTCATTTACTAGGTGGATTCGGGTCGTGGCCATCATGGCATCTGTGCCCCACTATCGCGGGGCGTGAAACGGCCATCCCACTTGCCATATCAATCCTGACTCGCCCGCCACGTGTCCCCCATGCCTCAGGGAGGGCAGGCGGTCGACACAGAGGGCACGAGCTTTAATGCCGGGGCGGGGGCCGGGCGTCACTGATTGGAGCAGCAGGTCGGTCCTATTTCCTCGCGCCCCCGGCGGCTGGATTGGTTGATTGGGGTGGGCGCCCTTAGGCTTGCTTGGCCCCGTCCCCCTATAAAAGAGGGGAGAGGGACAGCGCCTTCCCGCATCCATCTTCTTCCAGTTTGATCCCTTTCCTTCCCTTGTCATGGCGAGAGGGCCCAGTCATGTGATACGTCTCCATCGTATCTACTTTTCCAAACACTTTTGCCCTTGTTTTGGACCCTAACTTGCATGATTTGAATGGAACTAACCCGGACTGACGCTGTTTTCAGTAGAATTGCCATGGTGTTATTTTTGTGCAGAAATAAAAGTTCTCAGAATGACCTGGATCTGCACGGAGAATATTTTTGGAATAAATAAAAAATACTGGTGAAAGAATCAACACCAGGGGGATCACACCCTATCCACGAGGGTGGAGGGCGCGCCCCTGCCTCGTGGGCCCCTTGAGGCTCCACCGACCTCAACTCCAACTCTATATATTCAAGTTCCGGGAGAAAAAAATCAGAGAGAAGGATTCATCGCATTTTACGATATGGAGCAACCGCCAAGCCCTAATCTCTCTCGGGAGGGCTGATCTGGAGTCCGTCCGGGGCTCCGGAGAGGGGAATCCGTCGCTGTCATCATCATCAACCTTCCTCCATCACCAATTTCATGATGCTCACCGCCGTGCGTGAGTAATTCCATCGTAGGCTTGCTGGAAGGTGATGGGTTGGATGAGATTTATCATGTAATCGAGTTAGTTTTGTTAGGGTTTGATCCCTACTATCCATTATGTTCTGAGATTGATGTTGCTATGACTTTGCTATGCTTGATGGTTGTCACTAGGGCCCGAGTGCCATGATTTCAGATCTGAACCCTATTATGTTTTCATGAATATGTGAGTTCTTGATCCTATCTTGCAAGTCAATAGTCACCTATTATGTGTTATGATCCGGTAATCCCAAAGTGACAATAATTGGGACCACACCCGATGATGACCGTAGTTTGAGGAGTTCATGTATTCACTAAGTGTTAATGCTTTGGTCCGGTACTCTATTAAATGGAGGCCTTAATATCCCTTAGTTTACAATAGGACCCCGCTGCCATGGGAGGGTAGGACAAAAGATGTCATGCAAGTTCTTTTCCATAAGCACGTATGACTATATTCGGAATACATGCCTACATTACATTGATGAACTGGAGCTAGTTCTGTGTCACCCTATGTTATAACTGTTGCATGAGGAATCGCATCCGACATAATTATCCATCATTGATCCAATGCCTACGAGCTTTTCACATATTGATCTTTGCTTAGTTACTTTTTCGTTACCACTGTTACAATTACTACAAAACTGCTATTGTTACTTTTACCATCGTTACCGTTACTTCCATACTACTTTGCTGCAGATATTAAGTTTTCCAGGTGTGGTTGAATTGACAACTCAACTGCTAATACTTGAGAATATTCTTTGGCTCCCTTTGTGTCGAATCAATAAATTTGGGTTGAATACTCTACCCTCGAAAACTGTTGTGATCCCCTATACTTGTGGGTTATCAAGACTATTTTCTGGCGCCGTTGCTGGGGAGCATAGCTCTATTCTTTGAGTCACTTGGGATTTATATCTGCTGATCACTATGAGGAACTTGAAAGATGAAAAAACCAAAATTTATCCCTGAACTACGAGGGGAGGTAAGGAACTGCTATCTAGCTCTGCACTTGATTCACCTTCTGTTTTGTGTAAACTTGCGACACCTACTCCTGCTATTGATTCTGATAGGTCACATGTTATTGATGATGCCACTTCTGCTTTGCATGATACTTATGATGAAACTACTTCTACGCTTGATAATACTATGCCATTAGGTGAATTTCTTGATGAACAACTTGCTAGGGTTAGAGAGAATGAAATTATTGAAACTAATAATATTGATGAAAGTGATGATGAAGATTCTCCCCTAGATATGAATTGCCTGATGTTCGTGAGGGTTATGTTATGGATGAAGAAACTGCTAGGGACTTCTTTGCTTGCAAAGATAGATATGATCTTAAGAAACTATTAGCTAAGCTGAAAGAAAAATCTTTGAATGCTAGAATGAAATATGACCCTGCTTTTGCTACTTCATCTATCTATATTTCCGATAAGGATTATGATTTCTCTATCGATCCTGTGTTAATTACTTTGGTTAAATCGGATCCTTTTTATGGCTATGAATCTGAAACTGTTGTGGCACATCTTACTAAATTAAATGATACAGCCACCCTATTCACTAATGAGGAGAAAATTCGTTACTACTATATCCTTAAGTTATTTCCGTTCTCATTAAAGGGTGATGCTAAAACATGGTTTAATTCTCTTACTCCTGGTTGTGTGCGTAGTCCCCAGGATATGATTTATTACTTCTCTGCTAAATATTTTCCCGCTCATAAGAAACAAGCTGCCTTAAGGGAAATATATAATTTTGTGCAAATCAAAGAAGAGAGTCTCCCACAAGCTTGGGGGAGGCTTCTCCAATTACTTAATGCTTTGCCTGATCATCCTCTCAAGAAAAATGAAATACATGATATCTTTTATAATGGACTAACCGATGCTTCCAGAGACCACCTGGATAGTTGTGCTGGTTATGTTTTCAGGTAAAGAACTGTTGATCAAGCTGAATTGCTATTGAATAATATGTTGAATAATGATAATAATTGGACACTTCCTGAACCAACTCCTAAGCCAACTCCGAAGAAAAGGGGTATTCTATTTCTCAGTCCTGAAGATATGCAAGAGGCAAAGAAATCTATGAAAGAAAGGGGTATTAAAGCTGAAGATGTCAAGAATTTACCACCTATTGAAGAAATACATGATCTTGATAACCCGACACAGGTAGTAAAGGGGCTGTTATTGATTACAACAAAGGCAATGTCACTTTTCATGTTAATGGTAATGAGCATACGGTACACTTTCCGAGGAAACAACCTCAAGTCCACAGTGTCAATTCTATTGGAAAAACTTCAACAATTACTATTGGAGGTTTTGAATTTCCTCTTCCTACCGTCAAGAAGAAATATGATATTCTTATTGTTGGGGACATGCATATCCCCGTTGAGGTAACCTAGTGTTATTCGAGAATTCTCCGGTTTCATGCGATTCGGAAAGAGTTTGTTAACAAGACTTGATCAACCTTGTTAGTGGATTCCTTTTGATGAGCATGAGATGGATGAAGTTAGAAAGCACAACTCTCTGTACCCTCCTTTTACTTTCTGTTATTTATATTAAATAAAGCAAAAATAGTATTTTTCTGTCTGTTTTTCTGAATTATCCTTGCAATAAAAAATACGCCGAAAATAAAAGTTCTCCAAATGTCCTGAAAATGAAATATGATTTTTTGTAGAATATTTAAGAATATCTGGCACTGAGAACACACCAGGGGAGCCACCACCTGGCCACGAGGGTCCAGGGCACGCCCCCTGCCTCGTGGGCCCCACGTGGACCCCCTCCACTTATTCCTGCACCCACACACTTCGTCTTCCTCCAGAAAAATCCTCCCATAGCTCAAACCCGTGTTCTAGCTCATTTTGCTGCCATTTTAGATCTCCTTGCTCAAAGCTCCATTCACAAAACTGTTTTGGGGGATTGTTCTTCGATATGTGACTCCTCCAATGGTCCAATTAGTTTTTGTTCTAGTGCTTTATTTATTGCAAATTTTTGCTGCTTAGGTGACCCTGTTCTTGACCTTGCATGTCAAATTTATATGGTCAGAAGTAGTTTTAATGCATGATATAGCCTCTAGGCACTTGTGGGAGTAGTTGCTATTAATCTTGTTGAGTTTGGTTCACTTTTATTTTGAGTCACTAAAAATTTCAGAAATTTTTCAGAGGAAGAAATATGTTTAGGAAAATGTACCAAGGTGGTTCCTCAAGAAAGCAGGCACCTAGGCTCGCGATACGTGAGCCGGACTATGAACTACCGAGGGAAGCTCAAGTGCGGGCTTGTGAATGGCTGTCAGAGGAGTTTATGGTTGGAGCAGGTATCAAGGATGAATTTGACGCGTATGTGCGTAATGCTGACCTTGAGGGCTTCGTGTCAGATAAGTGCCCGCAATACCGCTACCTAACTGATTCCTTTGTGGGAAGGTTTAAATTTACATCCTCGCGCAACTCTCACACTGTTCTATTTGATCTTTATGATAAATCATATACCATGGACCTAGAAGATTTTAATGTTGCTGTAAACTCCCGCAGTGGGGCAATGTTAGTGAACCACGTAAATCTGAATATAAAGATTTTCTTGCTAGTATCACTGTGGGGGAATCTAGGGAAATCACGCAAGCCACCATAGGGAGCATTCATTTTCCTGCCATACATTATTTTGCTCTCTTCGTGGGTAGATGCATTAACGGTAAAGATGAGGCTTGTCACATGTGCGTTCCAGATTTTTGTGTCCTCAAGTGTGCGGTATTAGGTGATAAACAATATAACTTGGGGGGCCATCGTTGCACGTAGGTTGCATCTTAATAGTTTAAGTGGAGACTTGTTTGGTGGAATTTATGCAACCCGTGTAGCTAATTATCTTGAGATACCCATACATGAAAATTATATGGAATTGCCTCCTGCTTATCTAGATTATAACGCTATGGTTCGCCATCAAATTGTTGAGAGGAGTGAACAGTTCCTCCAGTACTGACTAATCTTCGACAGACGTCGCACTGTCCATGTTGCTCTCCCTGCCCCTACTTTCTTTGACTTTCAGGCAAAAAGGAGATGTATTATAACCAGGGAGGAGGCGAACGAGTATGAAAGGAGGACGGAGGCAGCTCGCCTCCAAGCTGCAGCTCGTCACGCAGTAGCCACTGCATCTCAGTACGACCCCAGCTACAACTTTGGATATTTGCGAGGCCAGCCGTGGCCCTAGACCAACTTAGGCCAAAAGCCTAAGCTTGGGGGAGTACGTATTTCTCATCGACATTACATTCATGTTCACACACTCATTCTAGTTGTTGGTGCTCATACTTTTTCATTGTACTATCCATGCTAGTTTATTTTATGTTTTAAGCCTTCCTCTTGTGTGTTTGAAAAACCTTAAGAAAAACCAAAAAAATTTAGTTGTAGCTTTTAGCTAGTTTACTTTTCATGCCTAGTAGTAATTAAAAGAAAACCCAAAAAGATTTCTCGTTCTTCTTTTGTTTGTTGGGAGATTTCCCGTGTAAATAGTTTTATTTTCTTTCTTTTCTTTGGGGGTCGAGAGGAGAAGACCATGATGAAAATGTTGAAGTGGCTCTTATATGCATTATTGTTGATTTAACAAAGAGCCCATATTACCTTGTCTTCTCCTGTGTATTAAATGCTTGCAGATTCCAACTTAGTCCAATTGCACGTGCACTATTATTATTATCCACACCGTTCGGTCATGCAAGTGAAAGGCAATAATGACGATATATGATGGACTGATTAAGATGTGAAAAGCTGGTATGAACTCGACCTATCTTGTTTTTGTAAATATGATTAGTTCATCATTCCTGATTCAGCCTATTATGAATGAAACATGTTTGCAATGACAATTAGAGATTATAGTTGCTCATGCCATGTTTAATTAGCTAGGAGTTTATAATGGTTTACCTTGCGTGCCAACATGCTATTAAAATGGTTGTGATGTGGTATGATAGGGTGGTATCCTCCTTTGAATGATTCGAGTGGCTTGACTTGGCACATGTTCACGCATGTAGTTGAAACAAAATCAACATAGCCTCCACGATATTTATGTTCATGGTGATTTATATCCTACTCATGCTTCCACTCATTGTTCATTAATCTTAATGCATGTTCATGACTATTGTCGCCCTCTAGTTGGTCGCTTCTCAGTCTTTTTCTAGCCTTCACTTGTACTAAGCGGGAATACTGCTTGTGCATCCACTTCCATAAACCCAAAATTATTCCATATGAGTCCACCATACCTTCCTATATGCGGTATCTACCTGCCGTTCCAAGAAAATTTGTACGTGCCAAACTCTAAACCTTCAAATGAAATTTTGTTTTGTATGCTCGAATAGCTCATGTATCAACTAGGGTTGTCTGTATATATTCCATGCTAGGTGGGTTATTCTCACGAGGAGTGGACTCCGCTCCTCACTCACGAGAAAATGGCCGGTAACCGGGACGCTCAGTCCCATGCTCAAACTAAATCAAAATAATTGCAAACAAAACTCCCCCAGGATTGTTGTTAGTTGGAGGCACCCGTTGTTTCGGGCAAGCCATAGATTCATGCTTGTTGGTGGTGGGGGAGTATAAACTTTACCATTCTGCTTGGGAACCGCCTATAATGTGTGTAGCATGGAAGATATCGAGATCTCTCGGTTGTTATGTTGACAATGAAAGTATGCCACTCAAAATATTGTTTATCCCTATTTCAAAATTCGAGCTCTGGCACCTCTGCAAATCCCTGCTTCCCACTACGAAGGGCATATCTATTTACTTTTATGTTGAGTCATCATCCTCTTATTAAAAAGCACTAGTTGGAGAGCATCGCTGTCATTTGCATGCATTACTATTAGTTTACATTGAGTATGACTATGAATGGATCTCTTTTACCATGAATTATAATGTCAAGTCAGTCCTTGATCTTCAGAGGTGCTCTGCATTTATGTTTTGCGGTCTCAGAAAGGGCTAGCGAGATACCATCTTGTCATATCATATTATGATTGTTTTGAGAAAGTGTCGTCATCCGAGATTTATTATTATTGCTCGCTAGTTGATTATGCCATTGATATGAGTAAACATGAGACCTAAATGTTATTGTGAATATGGTTAGTTCATAATGTTTGCTGAAAACTTGAATGCTGGCTTTACATATTTGCAACAACAAGATCAAACATAGTTTGTAAAAGTTTTTCTTTATCACTTTCAGTTTGTCAACTGAATTGCTCGAGGACAAACAAAGGTTTAAGCTTGGGGGACTTGATACGTCTCCATCGTATCCACTTTTCCAAACACTTTTGCCCTTGTTTTGGACTCTAACTTGCATGATTTGAATGGAACTAACCCGGACTGACGCTGTTTTCAGCAGAATTGCCATGGTGTTATTTTTGTGCAGAAATAAAAGTTCTCGGAATGACCTGAAACTTCACGGAGAATATTTTTGGAATAAATAAAAAATACTGGCGAAAGAATCAACACCAGGGGGCCCACACCCTGTCCACGAGGGTGGAGGGCGCGCCCCTGCCTCGTGGGCCCCCTGAGGCTCCACCGATCTCAACTCCAACTCCATATGTTCACGTTCGGGGAGAAAAAATCAAAGAGAAGGATTCATCGCGTTTTACGATACGGAGCCGCCACCAAGCCCTAATCTCTCTCGGGAGGGCTGATCTAGAGTCCGTTCGGGGCTCCGGAGAGGGGAATCCGTCGCCGTCGTCATCATCAACCTTCCTCCATCACCAATTTCATGATGCTCACCGCCGTGCGTGAGTAATTCCATCGTAGGCTTGCTGGACGGTGATGGGCTGGATGAGATTTATCATGTAATCGAGTTAGTTTTGTTAGGGTTTGATCCCTACTATCCATTATGTTCTGAGATTGATGTTGCTATGACTTTGCTATGCTTAATGCTTGTCACTAGGGCCCAAGTTCCATGATTTCAGATCTGAACCTATTATGTTTTCATGAATATATGTGAGTTCTTTATCCTATCTTGCAAGTCAATAGTCACCTATTATGTGTTATGATCCAGCAACCCCGAAGTGACAATAATCGGGACCACTCCCGGTGATAACCGTAGTTTGAGGAGTTCATGTGTTCTAAGTGTTAATGCTTTGGTCCGGTACTCTATTAAAAGGAGGCCTTAATATCCCTTAGTTTCCAATAGGACCCCGCTGCCACGGGAGGGTAGGACAAAAGATGTCATGCAAGTTCTTTTCCATAAGCACGTATGACTATATTCGGAATACATGCCTACATTACATTGATGAACTGGAGCTACCTTTGTGTCACCCTATGTTATAACTATTGCATGAGGAATTGCATCCGACATAATTATCCATCATTGATCCAATGACTACGAGCTTTTCACATATTGATCTTTACTTAGTTACTTTTCCGTTGCCACTGTTACAATTACTACAAAACTACTATTGTTACTTTTGCCACCGTTACCGTTACTTCCATACTACTTTGCTACTAAATACTTTGCTGCAGATATTAAGTTTTCCAGGTGTGGTTGAATTGACAACTCAACTGCTAATACTTGAGATTTTTCTTCGGCTCCCCTTGTGTCGAATCAATAAATTTGGGTTGAAT
Organism: Triticum aestivum; assembly: GCF_018294505.1. Lineage (NCBI taxonomy): Eukaryota > Viridiplantae > Streptophyta > Magnoliopsida > Poales > Poaceae > Triticum > Triticum aestivum. The sequence goes on from NC_057799.1 coordinate 314,351,954, forward strand.
ACTCTACCCTCGAAAACTGTTGCGATCCCCTATAATTGTGGGTTATCATCGTGGTCGTCCTTCTGTGGAGGCGACTAGGTCTTCCTCGGACCAGAGAGCAGCGGCGGTAAAGGAAAAGCCAGACGCCCAAGATGAAGGCCATGCTCGAGGCAGAGGCACCGGACGGGGTCGCGGTCGGCGAGGCGGTCGAGGCAGAGGTGGGCGCGGAAGGGGACACCCGCGTCGTCATCGCCTCCGTCACCATCTCCTCCACCATATCCTCCTGCTTCGTCAAGTGGCCATGTCAGGGACACGGCGGTGGAGTTCATCCTGCAGTTGCGTGAGCCGCCGCGCAGCCGCCTTCGTCTTCCCAAGGTGTTTGCGAGGGTGCTGGAGATTGACCAGCCACCGAGGTTGAGACTTCACATGAAGGGGTGTTGCAATGGCGACATGTGGGCGAACATAAGGTTCCCCGCCCCTCATGTAATGCTCCTCCGTCGGGGTTGGAAAACCTTCGCACGCGCCCACTGCTTGATGAAGGGGCACGTTCTCCACTTTAAATTAGTGGAGAGCGATTTGCTCTCCGTCAAGGTCTTCGGGCGCTCGGGAATCACGTTAGGGTGCTGCGCGGAGAGCTCAACTGATGACGAAAGCTCCATCTCGAGCGACAGCGACGAGGAGGACACCAGCGGGGAGGACGACGAGGACGGGTCCGACTAGGCGTCGGACACACCGTCCTTGGGCGACGCCAGCAACACCATCATCTGTACCCGGCCTTTCCCCTGGCAGAGCGATTTGCCGAGGGTGGGGCCAGCTCCTTGAACTTCTCGGGGCCGCTGCTTCTGGTGGCTGGCACTGGAAGGCCGGAGAAGACGAAGAAGGCGGGTGGCGGGCCGTCAACTCGGAGTACGATGGCACCGACGCCTTCATCGCGTATTGCCAGCCCGCTGCCTCAGCTTTCGGCTTCTTCCCCGGCACCGTCATCACCAGCCTCCTCTTGGTGTCTTCTGCTGCTCGTACCTCGCCTAGGCACTCCTTTTGCCCTCCATCTTATCCTGATCCGTTTCCTGAGGAGAGGGACAAGAAAGGGATTACGGGCATCTTATCTTTTTTTTGTTTTTAAGCCTGCGGGCATTTGTCAGATTTAAACCTTGTAATCCCCTTGCTCAAGCTCTCATTCCATATGAATTGTACTTGTTAACAACGTATAATGAAGAAAAGGGGTGTTTGCCGGGTTCTTTTGTGCGCGAGCGAGGCCCACACCAAGGAGTGAATCCTTGTTATCTTAAAATAAACATCGTCACCCGACAACAGACCTTGCCGTCCTCCCGCTCTATAGCTCGACTACACTCACGCCCTTGGCGGAGGTAGGGGCAAAGTAGGATTAGGCCATTCATTTGTTGCCTTTCCATCGCACTACAACCAAGTTCCGGCCCAAAGAAAGGTTCTTGGACACGGGAAAGAGGGAGCACGGCGGTATAAGAGTGAGCGAAGCTCCAAACGTTCAAGTTCCATATGGAAGTGTAGAGTGGGGGATGAAAGACTTATTTGATTCTGGACCCCCCGGCAACCTTGGCTTGCCGTGGTCGGATCTCTGGATCTGCAGCCCCCCGGCAACCTTGGCTTGCCGGGGTTGGGGCGTTGGCCTGTTTCCTTTCCTCCAAACAGCTTTGCACAAACGCCTGCGCATCCTGCAAACTAAAAGAAAGGACGGGAAGGAACAGAGAGACGCACACTCAACCTCTATGCTAGGGGTTAGTCGCCGCCAAGCACTATCGACCCTAACAAGGAGAGATACTCAACATAGCATGCATGCTAAAACTTAGGGCGCCAGCTTCATTTATTTATGCTCAGGGTCTGCGTCTAGCTCTGTACATAGGGTTACATGCCTTGCCGGCAAGGCTTGTACAAAATGGGTGTCACCGGGGCTCCCGGCAACCGCGCCTTAGGGGTAAAACTTGCGAAGATGTTCGATATTCCAGGAATTGCTCACCGGAATGCCATCTTCGGTCTCCAGGCGGACTGCGCCGGGCCTAGTGACTCGTATTACCCAGTAAGGGCCTTCCCACTTCGGCGTCAACTTGTTTGAATTCTTGGCGGATTGAATTCGCCAAAGCACAAGGTCGCCTTCCTCAAGGCTTCGAGCGTGAACCTTCCGGTTATGATAGCGGTGCAAGGCTTGCTTATAGCGAGCAGCTCGCGCAGCAGCCCGAAGACGATCTTCCTGAAGGAGCGTCGCATCCTCTTGGCGCAACTGCTCTTGCTCAAGCTCATCATAAGCGAGCACTCGGGGTGACCCGTATATGAGTTCCGTGGGGAGAACTGCTTCTGCCCCGTATACCAGGGCAAAGGGTGTCTGGCCAGTGGCTCGATTTGGCATCGTTCTGATTGACCAAAGAACCGTTGGCAATTCATCAATCCAGCGCCTTCCGCACTTGTGAAGCTTGTCAAAAGTTCTGGTCTTGAGGCCCCGCAACACTTCTGCATTCGCCCTCTCAGCCTGGCCGTTACTTCTGGGATGAGCAACAGAAGCAAAACAAACCTTGCTGCCGAGATCCTGAATGTACTGCAGGAAGGTGTGACTTGTGAACTGTGTGCCGTTGTCGGTGATGACCCTATTGGGCACACCAAAACGGCAGACTAGCCCCTTGAAGAACTTGACGGCTGACTGTGCCATCACATTTCTCACCGGCTCCACTTCCGGCCACTTTGTGAACTTGTCGATTGCGACGTACAAGTACTCAAAGCCCCCGATAGCACGGGGAAAGGGGCCCAGTATATCGAGCCCCTGGACCGAAAATGCAAGGAAAGAGGGATGGTCTGAAGAGCTTGAGCCGGTTGATGAAGATTCTTTTAATGGAACTGGCACGCTTCACACTTGGTTACTAGTGTCGTCGCATCCTGGAGAGCGGTGGGCCAGAAGAAACCTTGCCGGAATGCCTTGCCAGCAAGGGCTCTCGACCCTATGTGGGAGCCACACATGCCTCCATGTATCTCTGCCAACAGCCTCAGTCCATCTTCCCGAGGAATGCACTTCAACTTCATGTCGTTCGGTCTCCTTCTATATAGGGCATTATCCACAAACTGGTACATGCTCGACTGACGGGCTACTTTCTCTGCTTCTTCCTGCTCCTCGGGGAGCTCTCCTATTTGGAGGAAACGGACGGTGGGTGCGCCCATGCCGGAGCCTGGGGCTCGACGGCAAGGACTAAAGGCACATCTTTGGCCGTAAGGGCAGCTGCCTCTACGGCGAGGGCCTGAGGCCCTGCCGGGGGTTGCTCTTCTCCGGGAAGCTTGGGGCACCCGGCAACGTCCTCGCCGGCGGCTCCTGGGAGCTCAGCGGGAAAGTACTTGCTGGGGCCCGCCTTCTTTCATTTGCTCTGTCCTGCTGATGGTTCAACGGATGGCTGAGTTAACTGAAGCACAAAGGTACCTGGTTCCACAGGCAACTTGAGGGCAGCGCGTTTTCACAGGTCGTCAGCAATGCCGTTCTCCGCTCGGGGAATATGTTCTGCTTGCAATCCATCAAAGCGCTCTTCCAACTTCCTCACTTCATCCACATTGGCCTCCATCAACGGGCTCTGGTAATCCTTGTTCACTTGCTTGACAACGAGCTGCGAATCACCTTTGATGATGAGCTTCCTGATTCCGAGGTCTGCCGTGATCCTGAGGCCGGCCAACAATCCTTCGTACTCCGCCGTGTTGTTCGTTGATTTTTCCTGGGGAAAGTGCATCTGGATTATGTACTTGAGGCGCTCTCCGGTGGGTGCAACGAGTAGTACGCCGGCACCAGCACCTTGGAGTGAGAAAGCTCCATCAAAGTACATAATCCACTCACTGCTCGTCTCCTTGCCGGGAAGGGTGGTCTCTTGAATCTCCTCGTCGGGTGTTGCGGTCCATTCTGATATGAACTCTGCCAAGGCTCGTCTCTTGATTGTCGAAGTACTTTCAAACTTGAGGCCAAAGCTTGAAAATTCCAAGGCCCACTCCACAATCCTCCCGGTTGCGTCCGGGTTATGCAGGATTCGTTGCAACGGGAGGTGGGTGACGTCGGTGATCTCATGTGCTTAGAAATAGTGGCGCAGCTTTCTCGAGGCCATGAGGAGGCCGAAAAGTAGCTTCTGCATACCGGAATATCTTGATCTAGCCCCCTGCAGGAGGGAACTGACAAAATGAACCGGGTGCTGCACCACCTTCTTCTTCTGTTCCACTTCGCCCATCTGCGTAGCCTCTGCCTTGCCGGGGAGGACTCTGGTGCACCATCCGATGGCTCTGCGGCTACTGCTACTTCTTCCTCAAGTTCCCTCTGCGCCACCAGCGCAGCACTAACTACTTGATTCGTTGCTGCTAAGTATAGCAGCAACGACTCTTGTGGTTTAGGCGCGACTAGTATTGGCGTGGAGGAGAGGTACTTCTTCAAATCTTGCAGTGCTGCCTCTGCCTCCGGAGTCCACTTTACTGGACCCGCCTTTTTCAAAACTTTGAAAAAGGGGAGGGCACGCTCAGCGGATTTGGAGATGAACCTACTCAGGGCAGCAACGCAGCCGGCGAGCCTACGGACGTCCTTGACCCATTTTGGCACCTCAATCTGCTCAATTGCCTTGATCTTGCCGGGGTTCGCCTCGATCCCATGCTGTGACACAAAGAACCCGAGAAGCCTGCCAGACGAAATGCCGAAGACACACTTCGCAGGGTTCATCTTGAGGTTGATCTTGCGCAAATTTGCAAATGTTTCTTCTATGTCTTGCACGAGCGTGGCCCTGTCCTTGGTTTTGACCACTATGTCGTCCATATAAGCTTCCATACTTCTATGTAGCTCGGGCTCAAAACCAATTTGGACCGCTTGGGCAAACGTCGAACCAACGCTCTTCAACCCGAAAGGCATTCGTACAAAACAGTACGTACCACATGGGGTGATGAAGGCGGTCTTTTCTTCGTCTTCCTTCACCATGAAGATCTGGTGGTATCTTGAATAGGCGTCAAGGAATCACAGCAGGTCACACCCGGCAGTGGAGTCCACAATCTGATTGACGCGTGGCAGAGGGAAAGGATCCTTTGGACAGGCTTTATTGATATCTGTGTAGTCAATACACAACCTCCATTTCCCATTTGCCTTACGCACCACCACTGGATTGGCCAACCACGTGGGGTGGAGCACTCCTCTAACCAGGCATGCCGCCTCCAACTTCCTGATCTCCTCGATGATGAACTCTTGTCGCTCCAAAGCTTGCTTCCTGACCTTCTGCTTGACGGGCCACGCATGAGGACAGACAACAAGATGGTGCTCAATCACCCCCCTGGGAACACAGGGGATGTCAGATGCTTGCCATGCAAACACATCGACATTCGCCCGCAGGAAGGCGACGAGCGCGCTTTCCGATTTGCTGTCGAGGGTGGAGCTTATAGTAAAAGCCCCGCCCGTGCCGTCCTGCTTGACGGACACCTTCTTGGTTTCCGGTGGTGCAGCCTTGGATTTCTTGCTCTTGCCGGTGGAGCTCTCTAGCACGTCCTCGATGGGAGCGCTGCACTCCGAAGAGGCGCGCTTGCCGGAGTGGGTGCCGGAGGTCTTGCCGGCCTTCTTCCTTCCCGGGGCTTCAGCGGCAGGAGCAAGTGCCTTGGCGGCAGCTGCTGCAACTGCCTCTCGGTAGAGTTGGTCGGCGCAGATGAGCGCATCTTTCTTGTCAGAGGGGACGGTGATGATGGTCAGCGGCCCCGGCATCTTCAATGTGTTGTAGGCGTAGTCTGACGCCGCCATGAACTTGTCCAGTGTTGGGCGGCCAAGGATCCCATTGTACGGCAAGGGGATCTTGGCGACAATGAAAACGATCTTCTCCGTCCTATAGTTCAGCTCGCCCCCAAACGTAACGGGCAGCGTGATTTTACCTTTTGGTTGGCTCCTTCCCGAGTTGACCACTTGAAACGTGCCCGTTTCCTCGAGATCTCCATCAGAATCTGCAATTTCCATATCACATCGAGCGAGATCAAATTCAGACCGGCCCCACCATCAACCAGCACTTTTGTCACTTTGAGGTTGCGTATTGTTGGTCAAACCAACAACGGCAAACACCCAACCGCAGTTGTGCGATCAGGGTGGTCCTTGGTGTCAAAAATGATGGGCATGCGGGACACCTTCAGTGGCTTCTAGGCATCGAACGATGGCTCCGCCGCAGTGACCTCTTGCGCCAACTACTTCAGTTGGCGGTGTGAGGTGTGCAACGAGGCGCCACCATCGACGCACATGGCCTCTGTAGCTTTCTGGAACTCGTGCTCGCCGGACTCATCGTCCTCGTCATGATCATCATCTTCCTCCTTCTTATCGCGGCCCCGAGCGGGCCTCTCTTGTTGATTATCTTTGCCGCGGCGACCTCCTTGGCCGCCACGCTTCTTGTCGGACCCCTCGGCACCATCCTGACCCTTCTCCTTGTCCCGCCTTTCATATTCAGCTTTCTGCTTTTCTGCAAGCAGCTCAACTTGTCGGCAGTTCTGGAGGTCATGGCCCTTGGTGCGGTGGATCTTGCAGTACTGCTTGTTCGAGCCTCATGGCTTGTCGGCGGCCGCCATGGTCCGGCAGGCGGCGCACCCGGCAACCTCCTTGTCGGGGTCGTCAGCCTTGGCCTTCTTGGCGGCGCCGGGGTCGCCGGATCCCTCAACGGCAAGCACAGTCTTGCCCTTACGCTTCTTGTTGCGGCGCCGACCCTTCTTTGTCGGGGCGGCAGTGTCTTCGTTAGTGGAGTCGGTTTCCGCGCCGGCGTCCTCGCCGGGGTACTTCCTTCCTTCCTCAACCCGAGCACATCTATCAGCCAGAACATAAAGTTCGGCTACATCCTTGACCTTGTTCATCGCCAGCTCTTCACGCATCTTGCGGTTGCATACGTTTTGATGGAACGCACAGATGACAGCGGCGGGATGAGCATTTGGGATGGTGTACTGCACACGGCTGAATCTTTGTATATACTTACGCAGGGACTCGCCATCCTTCTGGGGGATGACATGCAAGTCACTTGCCTGGCCAGGAGCTTGGTGGCCTCCGGTGAAGGCGCCAACAAACTCGTGGCACAGATCCGACTAGGAAGAGATGGAATCTACTGGCAGGTGCATCAACCACGACATGACGTTGGGCTTAAGCGCCAACGAAAAGTAGTTGGCGAGCATCTTGTCGTTGCGAGCCCCGGCGGCTTGCATCGCGATGGTGTAGATGCTGAGGAACTCTGACGGGTGAGTCTTGCCGTTGTACTTTTCCCCAACATCGGGCTTGAATGTGCGGTGGGAGGGCCACTAGAACTGCCACAACCCTCGGGTAAAGGCTGGACAACCCACCTCATAAGGCAGGTCGCCGGAGCCCCCCGGTGCCGGGTGGTCCATAGTAGGCCCCACACGCCGATCTAACTGATGGCGCGTCTCCCGTCGTCGCTCGATGGTGGTTCGAGTGTCTTCCTGGGCTCGTTCCCAAAGGACTTGGTGTTGGTCACGGCGGGCTTGCGGGTTGGATGACGCCGTAGAAACGTCGTCGCGGGCGTCGGCCCGGTGAGCCAGCGGCTGCTGTCGCGGCCGCGGGGGAGGAGAGTGCACCATGGTCGCAGCATCCCCTGTCCTCCCACCGCTGGCACGCGTCGGCTCGATAGAACGCCGGCACGAGGGTCCCGCTGGGAGTGGCTCGTCTTTGTTGGCGAAGCTGACGAGGCTTCGAATGGTGGCTCCACTCGTCGAGCTTCTCCGCAGCGGGCGAGAAGTCGAGGAGCAATTGTACGTACGCCAACGATTCTGCTGGCGTGGGTGGCGGTGAAAGCTGCGTGGACCGTGACGTGCTCTGGCTTCTAACCACATTAGAAGGAGCTCTATCACGGTCTCGCGGTCGCGCGCCGCTTCCGCCAACGTCCCGGTGCGCACGCTGGCCCGATGCTTCCTGAGAGTGACGCAAAGGGCTCTTCCCGCGGCAGCGCCCGGGGGCGCCGACGTCGCGGTGTTGCTTATCGCGTGCGGCCTGGGAAGGTCGCGGCGCGGGCGCCGGCGGGGGCGTCCGGGAGGTCGCCGCTCCGCCCGTGGGCAGCGCAACCCCGTCCCCGGGCCCAGCGGCGTGTGGCTCGTCTTCTTGGACCCGGACAGCACCGCTCCCCAGGCTCCGATCGCCAGAGAGTCACGAACGCTCGCGGGCGGCGCCTCCGATGCCATCCGTGGCCACCCCGTCGCCCGCCCATGCTGGTGCGGACGGGCCGGCCCCGGGCGACCCGATGGCAGTGATCCCCTTCTTCTTGGGGGCCATGGTGATGATGAAGTCGATATGCTAACTTCCAAACCGGATTTTCACAGCTTGCGCCCCCTACCTAGCGCGCCAAAGATGTCGATGGAAATGACACCTATGGGATCATGAGGATCCCTTCTGCGGTTGGCGGGCGCGAGGTTGTGCAAAGAGCGGGCTAGTAGTTAGCACGAGGAGATTTTACCCAGGTTCGGGCCGCGAAGATGCGTAATACCCTAGTCCTGCTTTGGTGTGTATTTGAGCATTCTTGAGCTCTTGAACTAGCTACGGTGTGTGCGTAGCCCAAAAAGTTTGAATCCTTCCTCGGTACGCCTCGGGCCTCGTTTTATAGGTAAAAGGGGTCGCCGCAGTGGCACACAGGAGGTGGAAAGTATGTACAGTGTACAAGCTTATCGCCTGACATCACAGGACAAAACGCATTAAATGCGCTACTTAGGTGTCCTCTTACTTTGTCGGGGACGGGAACGAAGTCCATCCCATCCGTCGCCGCTTCGGCCTTCTCCGACACGCGTCCTGGCCAACGAGGGATGCAGCGCCATGTAGGTTGGCAGGCTGCTGAATTTGTGTGGTGGCACGGCCTTCATGATGATCTGCATGCCACCACGCAGGTGCTTGACTAGTTGGCTTAGGAGCCACGTACTGCCACGTGGGTACTTGCTTTGATGGTGGGTCGGCCGCTGAGCTGGGGCGGCGACGGGGCGGCAAGGTCTTGCTGATATTCCCGGCAAGGGTCTTGTCGGGGCCTTGCGGGCGCCCTCGGCAAGAGGCTTGCCGGGGCCTTGTGGGTATCGTTGGCAGGAGCCTTGCTAGGGCCTCGTGGGCATCCTCGGCAAGGAGCCTCGCTATTGTCTTGTTTTCTGGTTCCTATCTAGGCCTCGCAAGCCCTTTGTCTTCACAAAGATCTGCATGTCACTATGCAGGCCCCTCCCGAGCCTTGGTCCCAATGTTGTCGATGGTGTCGGAACTCTCAGGCTCAAGGGTGGTGACCTTGCTGGTGCTGGGTAAGTTGCCCCGGCAAGGCTCTTGCCGGGGTGCATAGGCCGCCCCGACAAGGGTCTTGCCGGGGGAAGCCCGTCTTGTTGCCTCGTCCTCTGCGCCCCTGGTTGGAGCGCTGCTCTGGTGGTCTTGTACTTTTGCTTCCTTCCTCTGCCCCGCTAAGTGTGGCCGTAGGTGCGGCTCTAACTGCCCGTGCACAAGTAAAGGGGTACAAAGAGGGCCCCTACTTTTGTACACCGACAAGCCCAAACATATGTATGGAGTGGTGAGTTTTGAATACACAATGGAATAACTTTGATGTGGCACCGTGCTTTCGAACCAGAAATCCCCACACTGAGTGAGGGTTAGGTTGACAATGCATATGTATGTCATACGACACTTCAAGCTGATGACAGGGATTCATGCATGCATGCGTGCATAGTATGCGCTCAAACTTAATTAGGTCTGAATCTCACCATGACCTATACTACGATAACACGAACCAAAGGAAGAATCCGCCATGGTAACCTATCTTGTTGTTGGTCAAGGTGATCATGGATGTCGCCGATAACCACGCGAGGGAGTGTACCGTTCGAAGACAACCACTACATGCATATGTATGGAGGTGATGCGTGCATGCATGTTTGAATACCATTTCACAACATCGATGTGGCACATGCATCGAAAATCGTACAGTCCCCACCCAGAGCGAGATCGGTTCATAACGTGTCGTTGTACTAGCCACTTCGACTCGATGGGAGGGATTCATGCGATGCATGTGTGTGTGCTCAAACGGTATCATGTCATCCCAGAGCATGACCTATATATATCGTATTACAAACAAAAAAGTAATCCCCTCCTAAGTCAAATTACCTCTCTCGTTGTCAGGCAAAAAGTAGTGATGGACCAAGCGGGCCCACAGATGAAAAGCATCGATATCGCTGATAACCGCTTAAGTGGGTGCGAGAGGACAACCACCATCACATTGCATGTGGCCCAAACATATGTTGAATACCCAAAATACTCAATTTTGATGTGCCACATGCCTCAAAACCGTAAATTCCCCACACAGAGCGAGGTTCATGAAGCGTACTACATATGATTGTCCCCTTCCCCCTCTTCGATGCATACTATATGCTCCTACCGTAATACAACCCAAAAAGAATCCTCCTCGATGGTGAAATTAATTAAACTCTCCCGATGTAGGTCAAAGTGATGCATGCATCGACGATGGACTCGTGGGTCCACAGATGGAAGCGTCACACATGAGGATCCTAGCTAGGATAACCACTGCCTGCATGCATGTGGCCCAAAGAGGTGTTGTGTGATGTTTTAATAGCCAATTTCACAACTTTGATGTGGCACGTGCCTCGGAAACCGAAAAGTCCCGACACTGAGTGAGGTGCACATGTTCACGGACGCATACGTATAGTATATATGCTAGTCCCCTCCCACCTCTTCGACGCGTACTATATATATACTCCCACCATAACACAAACAAAAAAGATTCTACCTTGCTGGTCAAATTAACCTCACTGCCGGCTGTTCGTCAAAGCGATGGACGACGACCTCGCGGGCCCACAGAAAGCGTCACACGTGAATACCGAGTGTCGTGTAGGACAACCATCGACTGCATGTGGCCAAAACATGTATGTATGAAAGGGTTATGTAATGTTCTAAATAACGAATTCACGACTCTGATGTGGCACCTGCCTAACAAAACGGCCAACGCACACGGTGGCTCACAACTCGTAGTGTACTGCAAGCCACCCGCCACCCCCCAGACGCACACGCCCACACACACACAACAAATCCACCGCAACTACGATGCATGTTAAATTATCCCGTGGTGAACATATGTTACCAAAGGAGGGACGTTTTAATTTAAAAAAACAGAGATCGTTAAGACGGTTTAGTACATTGATTGATTTTCTAGGGGTATAATGTGCAAAAATCAAATTTGAGCTACATGCACACGTGATAGTGCACCTAAATGGATTACAAAAACACATGTGTCTCATTGGGTGCATGTTTACTCCCCGTGCAAGAAATTTGAAACATTGAGAATCTTAATTTTTAAATTCTAGTACATCCAAAACTTATTTGAAGTCCATGAAATTTATCGTGTTGTCATATGGACACCAATACAAAGTGGCATTGCACTTTTTTGTCAAATTTGAGACCAGTTTTGATGTAATCTCTATCTTCTTACAAACGGGAGATTATTAATAATTGGGAATCAATATCCCAAACGGATTATTTATTCGAACCGTGAGCGTTAGACCAACAATGGTTACGTGCCATGCTTCGGTTAAGAAATAAAGCGGCAGCATTAATCGTCCAAATAGAAAAACAATATACGTGCGGCCACGCGACCCGTGGCCTTGCAAGCCGGGTGAGTTGACGGGACTCATGCGAGTAGTCCGCCGTGCAGGCAGACCGGGAGGCGTGCGTGCAGGTGTGTGAATTGAAGGAGGCGTGCTCGCTGTGCAGTGTCATCGGGAAGTGTGCAAGTAGCTGTATGAAACGACGGTAGGCATGCCAGCAGTCCGGTGTGCAGGCTCACCCGGAGGCGAGCTAGCGGTTTGACCGCCGCCCGCCTCTCTCCCACTACTCCATATTATTGGTGCGCCCGAGCGGCCGCACCCTCCATCCTCGCCACACACACAATCCTCTCTCTCTCTCTGCTTGCATCCTCGACGCTGCTCTCAGTCCTCAAAGCCGTCAGTGTATGAGGATGCTGCCGAAGCGCCCCATCGGAGGGAGTGGCGACGCCGGGGCCGCTGAAGCACCGAAGCATGGTGGGGAGATGGAGACAGAGGTTGCCGTTACCGCCGGCGAGGTATCGCTGCACCCTGACGTCGTCGAGCTTCCACAGCCGGAGGCAGAGTTAAACACCGACTCTGGTGACGACTCGGGCAACGACCACGACGACGACGGAGAACTGGTTAGTCATCTATACCCATTTATGTGTCAAATAGTTCCTAGGGTTTCTCTGGTTACTCCTGCCTCCCCGTTTTTGGAATTGAAATCCTATGGTTATGTTCTGCCAATCCATGAAATCTAAGTAAGTTTTGTTATATCCATGTAGTATATTGATTGTTTGAATGGTACAAGTGATAAGTGATTAGTTGTTTCATCTGTGCAAATGATTTGTGCTAGTAATCCGATTAGGGTTAGTGTTCGTGCTAATAATTCCTAGCCAGGACTTGACAATTGATTTTGAATGACCTACATATATGTTTGTGCCATTATTTTCTTCAATATTGGTCTGTACATAGACTACTGTGCTTAAAAATCGAACCATAATCTCTGGATATGTATAAAAATATCCATAAATTCCTAATCCTACTTCACGGCATGTAAACATTGATTTCATGCCAAATTTGTTTTACTATTTGTATAGGCGCTGTCTGACGATGTGGACATCGAGGATGAAGATGGCCAGAGGAGGTACAAGAGGCTAATCCTAAGGGAGCTTTATGCGGGAATGCATAACAGGGGTATTAATTAGGACCTCGGACGGCGGCTATCGATGCCCATTTTGCAACCACAAGCTTCATGACGCGTATCAAAGTGTTCTGGCACATGCAAGAGGACGGACCGTTGGCTCCTTCAAGCAGAAGTATTCTTGCAGGGTGGCGCACGGCACATACGCCGAATACCTGGAGAAGCTTCGGGATCATGCCGGTAGATGAGATGAGATGTGGGGTCGAACTATGTACGCTTGAGTATGCTTAATGATGGTTGAACTATGCTTGTGTAAGCTTATTATCTATGTCTGAGTATGTTTAATCTGTGTTTACTTATGTCTAACTGTGGGATATGGATGCAATCAGTTCGGTTGATGGAATCTACCTCCGTCCTGGTTTATTGGTCCCCTTTGTAATTTGTGTTAAATTTTGACCAAAGATTTAACTGACAAAATGTTAGTGCGGGTCAGCAAAAATTATATCGTTGGATGCGTATTTGAACATAGTGTTCAATGATATAATTTTTGGTGACATGCGTAAACATTTCTTAGTTAAATATTTGATCAAAATTTGGTACAAATTACAAAGGGGACCAATAAACCAGGACAGATGTTGTACGTCAATCAAACACGGTTCCCAAAATTGGAACCGTGTGCAATGACTTCTATTTTGCCTGTTGCGTCAATAACACACGGTTGGCTCTAGCAAACCATTGCCTCCAAAATTCTTTGTGGGACAGAAAACCCTCACCACCCAATTAAAAAAAGAAAAACAAAAACCCTCACCATCCCCACGTCACAAAAACCCTCACCCCGCCCACCACCCCCTCCGGTCCCAATTCACACCTGCACAAGCTCCTCCGCGTCTATGCATGGCTACTCGTCTGACAATTACTCCGAACTTGTTATTGGATCCACACCTGTTCAGGTACAACAACCGCCATCTACCTCTCCTTCTACAAATTAACATTATTTCTAATTTTGAAGATGTATGTTCGTCTGTCATCCAGAAAATGATTCCGACAAGCTTGACCCCGAAACTGCGCACAGTGAAGGTTTGGCACTAGAATCTATCGGCCCAACCTGGAGCAAGTTGTCAGTTTCCTGAGATGCTTTCCGTGCCTGGAGAAGCTATATATCGAGGTAATGTTCCTTTCCTGTTAAATGTTAACCATAAGGGACTTCAATTTGTGACACCTTTTTCCAAGTTTACAATGACAATGTACTACGATTTTTGAAGGATTCTTTTGGAGGATTTTAGTACGTACATGTTCCCCCCCCCATATTGATTGCTTGATCCATATGGTTACAATCCATAAGCATTTCTCCTTTGGATTCATCTGTACTAGTTTTCTTAGGGAACTTTTCATCCACTCCAACCTCTTGTGAAGAAGGCTACATTTTTCTAGATTGTAATCAAATGCCCGTGTTAATCATGTCAGATCGAAGATGGCATGTTAGTGCAATTTACAAATCCTACAAACCAAATAGGCCTGTAGTAGTGTTCAAAACTGCATGTAGGCACTAACATGTTTTCTTTTTTTGCAGATAAGATTAGGCCCAGTGGTGGATAATGTGATACAATATAAAAATCACGTCGAATGCCTAGATCTGCATCTCTTAGGAATTACTTTGAACTCCTACCAAGGGACCTTACCGCAGATTATATTCGCCAGGTTCTTTGTTGTCAAAGCAAGGGTGCTGAAGGTAATGAGGTTTGCCCTACATTTATTTCATAAAAATGTTGATCAGTGCCGGCGGCTGAGGCAGAATGGAATAGGCTTCGAAAATGCTGAATTTCATTTTGGAACATCAGATGACAGAGTAATCGGAAGTCATCGTGTCAACCCCATACATGACTTCTCAGTGGTTGGCCCCTTTGCAAAAATTATGAGGTTTCGAAACCAGACTTAGAAGTGGTAATATTAGTTTGAACCTCTCTGATATCCATGTTCAGCGGGTCAGCGCAAGCGTTTCCAGCTGATGAGCTGAATTTCATTTCTAATATCAGTTTAAACCTTGTAATCTTCGAATTTGAGCCATATAACTCTGGAATTTGAACCTTGTAATACTTCGAGCTTTTGTGGTACAATCATTGAAATGGCATCGTATGAGACTCGTATATTGGTAGCACTATTTTGACCTTAATATGCAATGGTCTTAGATTTTATTAACTATTCTCGAATCTGTTTACCTTGTCGATCTCACAGCACACGATCTGTATAGCTAACTCGACTGTGATCTTCGACATTATTGCACACAATTGGTTTCTTCAACCATGTGCCCTGTAGAGTGCAGAATTAATTATCGCACTCGAGTGTCCATCATCACCCTTCTGTGTAACTTTGACCTCATCACCCACGGGTAAACTTATGACCGAAGTAATTCCACACACTTTGTTTTTACAAAGCTTTTTGCCAGTAAACACCCAGGATTTGTCCCTCTTCTAGCAGACGTGTGGCCAAACTAGCCAAGCGGGAAGCTTGCGCGGTAGCACGAGAACAGGCTCATCGACGATACATTTGGCGCCTCTTCGAGCCCATGCGTGGTGAAACGAAACGCGTGCAGTGCGGTGTTGTCAAGCGTGCACTGGAATCCTCTGCTATGAATGTCGTGACAAGATGTGACGATTACAGGCTGACCGGCCCCCATTTATTACAGCGGCCATTTAACCCTTGTGTCTCTTCAACCTTTCAATCGTGCCCCACCATTGCAAGAAGCACACCGACCACGAAAAATTCTTATAGGGTATCCTGCGCGGCTCCAACGGCGCTCCGAGCGGCTGCCGACGACGAGCAGTAGTTCACCATGCATGCCGTGGTGGACACCCACAGAAGGTTCACGGAACTCTCAGTGGTGTACACCAGTAACCCGGTCTGGGTGGAGCACTCCATCCACATCATGGAGTTATTGCTTGCCGAGGAGAAGTACAAGGTGGTCGGTTTCGACCTCGAGTACACCCGCGCTCGTGCCGGGTGTCGTCCCAATGTCGTCTTCGCCCAGATGTGCGTGCGCAACCACGTCCTCGTCTACCACTACTGCCTGGCCACAAGGTCTTGAGAGCGTTTCGCCAGGTTTGTCAATAGTCCCCACTACATGTTCGCTACAGTGGACATCACCAACGATGTAAAGGTGCTCAAGAATTCGGGCATCGCCTGCCAGAATCTTGTCGACATCCAGGGCCAATACAAGACCTAGGGCAGCAAGGAGCATGGGAAGGACTCACTGGTTCACCTTGCCGAGGCCATCATCGATCCCTACTACAGAGACAGAAAGGATTCCTGCAACAAGGACAAGCGTGCCTAGCACTCGGCCTGGATGGAGAAACTCGACAAAGCTCACGTCGTGTACGCGGCCAAGGAGGCGTACACGAGCTACGACATGTATAGGCGGATCGTTGACATGAGGAAGTGCCACCTTCCCCAAAACGTCCAGGGATCCAGACGGAAGCAGAGCAATGGCAAGCATCGTTGCAACAATAAGTAGATGATTAGATCCTCGTTTCTCCTAGTTTAGTATGCATGTAATTGCTTACTTTGGTGTGTGGAAATGTTATGTGTGTAGTCACTTGTGTAATTGTATGCTTAATTTGGTTTCGCAATGCTGTCTTTTAAGTATATATGTTGATGCTCTATAGATAGAGCAAATCACATCGCACACGGACTAAACAATGGAACCCGTCGGTGATGATTTCATCAATCGCTGAAAATTGTGTACCAGCAATCGTTTGCTCACAACACACACGGCTTGTTAACATGAATCGTCTGTGTTGTTATCGGTCTTCCCACACATTTCTGATTACAGACCTGTTTGATGCGTATCACACACATATTGTTAAGTTGAACAGTTTCTGTTCTCTGGGCTCAACGCAAACAGTTCATCCGAGTGAACTGTATGCCGTATATTGCACACACCTTCATCTGGCTGCCCGTTTCTGTTGTTCCGCCTCAACACAAACAGTTTATCCAAGTTAACTGTATGCCGTATATCGCACACGCCTTCATCTGGCTGCCCGTTTCTTCTGTTTTGCCTCATCGCAAACAGTTCATTGAACTGAACCGTATGCCCCTCATCGCACACGCAACTAAAATATGAACCGTGTTTGATGTATCCTTCATCGCAAACGGTTTGCATCTTTTTTGATGGTTATTTTACATCACCATTTGCGATTAATGCATCGCACACAGCTTCGTCAAAGGGTCTCTAATCGTAGTGTCGCGTTAGCAGCATCCTGCAGTAGTGAGGAGTCTAAAAGACCAATTGTGTTGCTAAAACTAGATTTTGAAAAGGCATTTGATTTGCTTAATCACAAAGCAATAATAGCAATACTGAGAGCAAGAGGTTTTGGAGATAGATGGTTAAATTGGATCACAATGTTGCTTTCATCAGGAACATCATCAGTTCTGCTCAATGGAGTTCCAGGCAAGTTCTTTCACTATAAGCAAGGAGTCAGGCAAGGAGACCCTGTATCTCCACTACTTTTTGTTCTCGCGGCTGATCTTCTTCAGTCAATGCTTAATGAGGCCATGCACCAGAATATGATTCATTCACCCATTGATAGTCAGGCTTGCCCAGACTTTCCTGTTATCCAATATGCTGATGACACCATCCTAGTGTTGCTTGTAGATTCTAGACAATTGTCTCAAGTCAAAAACCTCATTTTACACTATACTAAATTTACTGGGCTCAGAGTCAACTATGAAGAATCCTTCATGGTGCCAATTAATGTGACTGAATCTCATATGATCAAATTGCTCAATATCATGGGGTGCAAACAAGTACAATTCCCCTTCACCTATCTGGGTCTCCCACTGGGCACAACAAAACCAAAAATTGAAGACTTCAGCCCAATGATGCGGAGAATAGAAAGAAGGCTCACTCGATGCTCTACTATGCTTTCTTATGATGGAAGATTGTTACTTATTGATGACCCACAAGTATAGGGGATCTATCGTAGTCCTTCCGATAAGTAAGAGTGTCGAACCCAACGAGGAGTAGAAGGAAATGATAAGCGGTTTTCAGCAAGGTATTCTCTGCAAGTACTGAAATAAGTGGTAACAGATAGTTTTGTCATAGGATAATTTGTAACGAGCAACAAGTAACAAAAGTAAATAAAGTGCAGCAAGGTGGCCCAATCCTTTTTGTAGCAAAGGACAAGCCTGGACAAACTCTTATATAGAGAAAAGCGCTCCCGAGGACACATGGGAATTATCGTCAAGCTAGTTTTCATCACGTTCATATGATTCGCGTTCGGTACTTTGATAATTTGATATGTGGGTGGACCGGTGCTTGGGTGCTGTTCTTACATGAACAAGCATCCCACTTATGATTAACCTCTATTGCAAGCATCCGCAACTGCAACAAAAGTATTAAGGTAAACCTAACCATAGCATGAAACATATGGATCCAAATCAGCCCCTTACGAAGCAACACATAAACTAGGGTTTAAGCTTCTGTCACTCTAGCAACCCATCATCTACTTATTAGTTCCCAATGCCTTCCTCTAGGCCCAACTAATGGTGATGTGTTATGTAGTCGACGTTCACATAACACCACTAGAGGATAGACAAGATACATCTCATCAAAATAACGAACGAATACCAAATTCACATGACTACTAATAGCAAGACTTCTCCCATGTCCTCAGGAACAAACGTAACTACTCACAAAGCATATTCATGTTCATAATCAGAGGGGTATTAATATGCATAAAGGATCTGAACATATGATCTTCCACCAAATAAACCAACTAGCATCAACTACAAGGAGTAATCAACACTACTAGCAACCTACTAGTACCAATCCCGGACTTGGAGACAAGGATTGGATACAAGAGATGAACTAGGGTTTTGAGAGGAGATGGTGCTGGTGAAGATGTTGATGGAGATTGCCCTCTCCCGATGAGAGGAGCATTGGTGATGACGATGACGATGATTTCCCCCTCCCGGAGGGAAGTGTCCCCGGCAGCACAGCTCTGCCGGAGCCCTAGATTGGTTCCGCCAAGGTTCCGCCTCGTGGCGGCGGAGCTCGTCCCGAAAAGTTGCTTATGATTTTTACCTTGATGAAAGACTTCATATAGCAGAAGATGGCCACCGAAGAGCCAACAGGGGGCCCACGAGGCAGGGGGGTGCGCCCTGGGGGGTAGGGCGCGCCCTCCACCCTCGTGGCCAGGTGGGTCCCCCTCTGGCGTACTTCTTCCGCTCAATATTTTTTATTATTTCCAAAAAATAACTTTTGTGGAGTTTCAGGACTTTTGGAGTTGTGCAGAATAGGTCTCTAATATTTGCTCCTTTTCCAGTCCAGAATTCCAGCTGCCGGCATTCTCCCTCCTTATGTAAACCTTCTAAAATAAGAGAGAATAGACATAAGTATTGTGACATAACGTGTAATAACAGCCCATAATGCAATAAATATCGATATAAAAGCATGATGCAAAATGGACATATCAACTCCCCCAAGCTTAGACCTCGCTTGTCCTCAAGCGGAAGCCGATAACGATAAATATGTCCACATGTTTAGAGGTAGAGGTGTCGATAAAATAAAATACGGACATGAGGGCATCGTGATTATTCTCATAACAGCAACATAGATGGATATTGTCATATGATTTCTTATGCTCAAGTAATAATCTATTCACAATGAGAAGTATGAATCAGAAATTTTATTGAGAACTAACAAACTATAATCTCAGTCATTGAAGCAATTGCAATTTATCATAACATCAGAAAGAGTCTATGTCAGAGCTTTCTAGCAAGTCCACATACTCAACTATCATTTAGTCTTTCATAATTGCTAACACTCACGCAATATTTGTGGTTACGGAGTTTTAATCGGACACAGAGAAAGATAGGGGCTTATAGTTTCGCCTCCCAACATTTTACCTCAAGGGTAATGTCAACAATAATAACTCATGCTGACTTACATCCAATTAGATATATCTATCAGAATCTTTCCAACACCCTGTGCTTGCCAAAGGATAAAATATAAAAAGGAAAGGTGAAGATCACCATGACTCTTGCATAAGGTAGAAGATAATAGTAACAGATAGGCCCTTCGCAGAGGGAAGCAGAGGTTGCCATGCGCTTTCAAGGTTGGATGCACAAAATCTTAATGCGAAAGAACGTCACTTTATATTGCCACTTGTGATATGAACCTTTATTATGCAGTTCGTCGCTTTTATTTCTTCCACATCACAAGATCGTATAAAGCTTATTTCCTGCACACCAATCAATCATACATATTTAGAGAGCAATTTTTATTGCTTGCACCGATGACAACTTACTTGAAGGATCTTACTCAATCCATAGGTAGGTATGGTGGACTCTCATGGCAAAACTGGTTTAAGGGTTTTTGGAAGCACAAGTAGTATCTCTACTTGGTGCTAAGAATTTGGCTAGCATGAGGGGGAAAGACAATCTCAACATGTTGGATGATCCATGACAATATACTTTATCTCAGATACAAGAAAACATAACCCATTACGTTGTCTTCCTTGTCCAACATAAACTCTTTAGCATGTCATATTTTAATGAGTGCTCCCAATCATAAAAGATGTCAAGATAGTATATTTATATGTGAAACCTCTCTCTCTTTATTACTTCCTATTAATTGCAGCGATGACCAAAGCTATGGTTGCCAACTCTCAACAATTTTTAATCATCATACTCTTTCTATGTGAAGTCATTACTCTCAATATGATCAATATGATCTCTTTATTTCTTTTTATTCCTTTTCTCTTTTCTTTTATTCACTCAAGATCATGGCAAAATAATCAAGCCCTTGACTCAACACTAATCTTTATTATATAGCTCACGGACTCGATTACATAGAGAGATCATAAAGCAAAAACTCAAAACTAGATCATGCCATAAACTTTATTCTACTAGATCAAGATACTACTAATAGGATTGAACTAAGAAAAACGGTAAAAATAGGAGTGTGATGGTGATACGATACAGGGGCACCTCCCCCAAGCTTGGCAGTTGCCAAGGGGAGTGCCCATACCCATGTGATTATATCTCCTTCTTCGGAGGTGATGGTGCGATATTCTTGGCGATGATGCCCCTCAGGATACGATTCTCCTCCTCAAGCTTATTGACTTGCTGCTTGAGGTCCATTACTGCCTTACGAAGGTTTCCTGTAACGGCTAAAGCTCCTTGCACCCAAGGGTGTTGCATAGCTGCGGGAGAACAAGTGACACTCTTCTTCATATTTTCATAAGAAAGAAATCTAACATTGGAATGGATAACCGAGTTTGGAATGGCTGAGTTCTGCAGTTCTCCCATCGTGAACCCAGCTCGGAAGCGAGAAGTGACTTCTTGATCCTCCATGGCATCTATCCTCATCAAATCAGCCTCCATCTCTTCCTCCGTTGCTGTCCCAAAGTGGTCAGCATCGCTGTTTGTCCCTGGTTCCGATGCCGGATGGGACACCCGGCTCTCCCCGACTGACTCTTCAGAAGACATATTGCTCTAATCTGCAGCAGCAACAGCTCGAAACAAGAACAGAGAATATTTGCGTGATACGGGAGTCAAAACCTTCGGGAGAATATATAATGAATTTTTACCGACCAAAATACGTATCGTGCAAGAAAACGGAGTCCGGAGAGCACACGAGGTGCCCACGAGGTAGGGGGGAGCGCCCAGGGGGTAGGGCGCGCCCTCCACCCTCGTGGAGCCCTCTTGTCCTTCCCGGGCTGCTGCTTATTTTTCTATTTTTCTAAATATTCCAAAACAAAGAAATATTGCCTTAAAAACTGTTTTGGAGTCGGTTTACTTACCGTACCACATACCTATTCCTTTTCGGAGTCTGAAACATTTCGAAAAGTGTCCCTTATGTATTCCTCCGGGGTTACGGTTTCAATAACATTGGTTTCAACATTTATGGGATTACCTGAGATATAATGTTTAATTATTTGACCGTTCACCACCTTCGGATTTGTTCCTTCGAAGTTGTTGATTTTTATGGCACCGGAACGATAGACCTCCTCGATAACGTAAGGACCTTCCCATTTAGAGAGAAGTTTTCCTGCAAAAAATCTTAAACGAGAGTTGTGTAGCAATACATAATCACCTACATTAAACTCACGCTTTTGTATCCTTTTGTCATGCCATCTTTTAACTTTTTCTTTAAACAACTTGGCATTTTCATATGCTTGGGTTCTCCATTCATCAAGTGAGCTAATATCAAATAACCTCTTCTCACCGGCAAGTTTGAAATCATAATTGAGCTCTTTAATAGCCCAATATGCCTTATGTTCTAGTTCGAGAGGTAAGTGACATGCTTTTCCATAAACCATTTTATACGGAGACATACCCATAGGATTTTTATATGCAGTTCTATAGGCCCATAATGCATCATCAAGTTTCTTGGACCAATTCTTTCTAGACCTATTAACAGTCTTTTGCAAAATTAATTTGAGCTCTCTATTAATCAATTCTACTTGACCACTAGACTGTGGGTGATAAGAAGATGCAATTCTATGATTAACATCATACTTAGCAAGCATTTTACGGAAAGCACCATGAATAAAATGTTAACCACCATCAGTCATTAAATATCTAGGGACTCCAAACCTCGGAAAAATAACTTCTTTAAGCATTTTAATAGAAGTGTTATGATCAGCACTACTAGTTGGAATAGCTTCTACCCACTTAGCAACGTAATCAATAGCAACTAAAATATGTGTATATCCATTAGAGGCAGGAAAAGGTCCCATATAATCAAAGCCCCAAACATCAAATGGTTCAATAACAAGTGAATAATTCCTAGGCATTTCTTGACGTCTACTAATATTACCAATTCTTTGACATTCATCACAAGATAAGACAAACTTACGGGCACTTGAAGAGAGTAGGCCAATAGAAACCGGATTGCAATACCTTATGTGCAGTTCTATCTCCAGCGTGGTGTCCTCCATAAGCTTCGGAGTGACACTTGCGTAGGATCTGTTCCTGTTCATGCTCAGGTACACAATGTCTAATAACACCATCTACTCCTTCTTTGTAAAGATGTGGGTCATCCCAAAAGTAATGTCTCAAGTCATAGAAAAACTTTTTCTTTTGCTGGTATGTGAAACTAGGTGGTATAAATTTAGCAACGATGTAATTGGTATAATCAGCATACCACGGAGCAGTACGAGAAGCATTTATGACATTTAATTGATCATCAGGAAAGCTATCATCAATACGTAGTGGGTCATCAAGAACATTTTCTAACCTAGACAAGTTGTCTGCAACGGGGTTCTCAGCTCCCTTTCTATCAACAATATGCAATCAAATTATTGTAGCAGGAGAACCCATCTAATAAGTCTAGGTTTAGCATCTTTCTTTTCCATAAGATATTTAATAGCAGCATGATCAGTGTGAATAGTTACTTTAGAATCAACAATATAAGGTCTGAACTTATCACAAGCAAATGCAACTGCTAAGAATTATTTTTCAGTAGTAGCATAATTTCTCTGAGCATTGTCTAGAGTTTTACTAGCATATTGAATAGCATTTAATTTATTATCAACTCTTTGCCCTAGAACAGCACCTACAGCATAATCACTAGCATCACACATAATTTAAAGGGTAAATTCCAATCAGGTGGCTGAACAATATGTGCAGAGATCAATGCTTTCTTAAGTATTTCAAATGCTTCTACATAATCATCATCAAAGACAAATGGTATATCTTTTTGTAATAAATTAGTCAGAGGTCGAGAAATTTTTGAGAAGTCCTTAATGAACCTCCTATCAAATCCGGCGTGACCAAGGAAACTTCTTATACCTTTGATGTTCTTGGGACATGGCATCTTTTCAATAGCATCAACCTTGGCTTTATCAACTTCAATACCTCTTTCAGAAACTTTATGTCCCAAGACAATGCCTTCATTAACCATAAAGTGGCACTTTTCCCAATTCAAGATAAGATTAGTTTCTTCACATGTCTGCAAAACTCGATCAAGGTTGCTCAAGCAATCATCAAAAGAGGATCCATAGACGGAAAAGTCGTCCATGAAAACCTCACAAATCTTTTCACAAAAGTCAGAGAATATAGCCATCATGCATCTTTGAAAGGTAGCAGGTGCATTACATAAACCAAAAGGCATACGTCTATAAGCAAAAGTACCAAAAGGGCAAGTAAAAGTAGTCTTTGATGGATCATTGGCTGACATAGGTATTTGAGAGAAACCAGAATAACCATCTAGAAAGCAAAAATGTGTATGTTTAGATAATCTTTTTAGCATTTGGTCGATAAAAGGTAAGGGGTAATGATCCTTTTTAGTAGCCTTATTTAATTTGCAGAAATCAATTACCATCCTATAACCTGTAATAATTCTTTGCGGAATCAATTCATCTTTATCATTAGGAATGACAATAATACCTCCCTTCTTAGGGACACAATGGACAGGACTTACCCACTGACTATCAGCAACGGGATAAATTATACCTGCCTCAAGGAGCTTTAGTATTTCCTTTCTTACCACTTCTTTCATCTTAGAATTCAGCCGTCGTTGACGATCAACAACTGGTTTGGCATCTTCTTCCAAATTTATTTTATGTTGACATAGAGTGGGACTAATGCCCTTAAGATCATCAAGAGTATATCCAATAGCAGCACGGTGCTTCTTCAGAGTTTTCAATAATCTCTCTTCTTCATGCCCTGAAAGGTTAGCACTAATAACAATAGGATATATCTTCTCTTCATCAAGATAAGCATATTTAAGAGTATCAGGCAACGGTTTAAGCTCAAACACGGGATCACCCTTGGGTGGAGGAGGATACCCTAGGATTTCAACAAGCAAATTGTGTTTCAGAATAGGTTCCTGTTTAAAGAATACTTCATCTATTTCCCTTCTTTCATTCATAAACATATCATTTTCATGGTCTAACAAATATTGTTCTAAAGGATCACTAGGAGGTACGGCAATAGAAGCAAGACCAATAATTTCATCCTTACTAGGCAATTCTTCTTCACGGTGTTATTTACTAAACTTAGAGAAATTAAACTCATGAGACATATCACCCAAGCCAATAGTAACAACACTCTTTTCGCAGTCAGTCCTAGCATTAACTGTGTTCAAGAAGGGTCTACTAAATATAATGGGACAAAAGCTATCTTGTGGGGAACCGAGAACAAGAAAATCAGCAGGATATTTAGTTTTCCCACACAAGACTTCAACATCTCTAACAATTCCAATGGGTGATATTGTATCTCTATTAGCAAGTTTGATGGTAACATCAATACCTTCTATCTCAGCAGGTGCAATTTCATGCATAATTTCTTTGTATAAGTCATGAGGTATAGCACTAGCACTAGCACCCATATCACATAAGCCATGATAACAATGATCTCCTGTTTTAACAGAAATAACAGGCATGCCTACCACAGGTCTATGTTTATCTTTAGCACAAGGTTTGGCAATTCTAGCAGTTTCATCGCAAAAATAAATAACATGCCCATCAATATTATTAGCCAAGAGATCTTTAACAATAGCAATATTAGGTTCAACTTTAATCTGCTCAGGAGGTGTATAAGTTCTAATATTGCTTTTACGAACCACAGTTGAAGCTTTAGCATGATCCTTTATCCTAACAGGGAAAGGTGGTTTTTCAACATAAGAAGTAGGAACAATAGGATCATTATGAGTGACAGTCTTTTCTTCAACTTTAATAGGTGCAGCTACTTTTACTTCTATGGGAGGATGATATTTAAACCACTTCTCCTTGGGGAGATCAACATAAGTAGCAAAAGATTCACAGAAAGAAGCTACTATCTCAGAGTCAAGTCCATATTTAGTGCTAAATTTACGAAAAACATCGGTATCCATAAAATACTTAACACAATCAAACTTAGGTGTCATACCTGACTCCTTACCTTCATCGAGAACCCAATCTTCAGAGTTGTGTTTAATTCTATTCAATAAATCCCATTTGAATTCAATAGTCTTCATCATAAAAGAGCCAGCACAAGAAGTATCGAGTATGGTGCGATTGTTTTCAGAAAGCTGAGCATAAAAACATTGAATAATTATTTCTCTTGGGAGCTCATGATTGGGGCATGAATATAACATTGATTTCAGCCTCCCCCAAGCTTGAGCAATGCTTTCTCCATCGCGAGGCCAAAAATTATATATATAATTGCGATCACGATGAACAAGATGCATAGGATAAAACTTCTGATGAAATTCCAATTTCAATTGTTTGTAGTTCCATGACCCCGTATCATCACATAGCCTATACCATGTCGATGCATCTCCCTCCAAAGATAAAGGGAAGACCTTCTTCTTAACAACATCATCGGGTATACCTGCAAGCTTAAATAATCCACAAACTTCATCCACATAGATTAGATGCTCATCAGGATGCTTTGTTCCATCTCCTGCAAAAGGATCAGCTAGCAGTTTTTCTAACATACCCGAAGGAACTTCAAAGGGGAAATTTTCATTTTCAATAGGTTCAGTAGGTTGAGGAGCAACTCTTTGCTCTACTGGTCAGGGTGAAGATACCCCGAACAAGCCCCTCAGAGGATTACTTTCCATAGTAACAAGTGACAGTAAATTTCAGCACACTATATAAATTTTTCCTTACCAAATTCCACCTACCAAAGGCGCTTCACTCCCTGGCAACAGCGCTAGAAAAGAGCTTGATGACACACACGTATAGGGGATCTATCGTAGTCCTTTCGATAAGTAAGAGTGTTGAACCCAACGAGGAGCAGAAGGAAATGATAAGCGGTTTTCAGCAAGGTATTCTCTGCAAGTACTGAAATAAGTGGTAACAGATAGTTTTGTGATAGGATAATTCGTAACGAGCAAGTAGTAACAAAAGTAAATAAAGTGCAGCAAGGTGGCCCAATCCTTTTTGTAGCAAAGGACAAGCCTGGACAAACTCTTATATAGAGAAAAGCGCTCCCGAGGACACATGGGAATTATCGTCAAGCTAGTTTTCATCATGTTCATATGATTCACGTTCGGTATTTTGATAATTTGATATGTGGGTGGACCGGTGCTTGGGTGCTGTTCTTACTTGAACAAGCATCCCACTTATGATTAACCTCTATTGCAAGCATCCGCAACTACAACAAAAGTATTAAGGTAAACCTAACCATAGCATGAAACATATAGATCCAAATCAGCCCCTTACGAAGCAACGCATAAACTAGGGTTTAAGCTTCTGTCACTCTAGCAACCCATCATCTACTTATTAGTTCCCAATGCCTTCCTCTAGGCCCAAATAATGGTGAAGTGTTATGTAGTCGACGTTCACATAACACCACTAGAGGATAGACAAGATACATCTCATCAAAATAACGAACGAATACCAAATTCACATGACTACTAATAGCAAGACTTCTCCCATGTCCCCAGGAACAAACGTAACTACTCACAAAGCATATTCATGTTCATAATCAGAGGGGTATTAATATGCATAAAGGATCTGAACATATGATCTTCCACCAAATAAACCAACTAGCATCAACTACAAGGAGTAATCAACACTACTAGCAACCTACTAGTACCAATCCCGGACTTGGAGACAAGAATTGGATACAAGAGATGAACTAGGGTTTTGAGAGGAGATGGTGCTGGTGAAGATGTTGATGGAGATTGCCCTCTCCCGATGAGAGGAGCGTTGGTGATGACGATGGTGATGATTTCCCCCTCCCGAAGGGAAGTGTCCCCGGCAGCACAGCTCTGCCGGAGCCCTAGATTGGTTCGGCCAAGGTTCCGCCTCGCGGTGGCGGAGTCTCATCCCGAAAGGTTGCTTATGATTTTTCCCTTGACAAAAGACTTCATATAGCAGAAGATGGCCACCGGAGAGCCAACAGGGGGCCCACGAGGCAGGGGGCGCGCCCTAGGGGTAGGGCGCGCCCCCCACCCTCGTGGCCAGGTGGGTCCCCCTCTGGCGTACTTCTTCCGCTCAATATTTTTTATTATTTCCAAAAATAACTTTCGTGGAGTTTCAGGACTTTTGGAGTTGTGCAAAATAGGTCTCTAATATTTGCTCCTTTTCCAGCCCAGAATTCCAGCTGCCGGCATTCTCCCTCCTTATGTAAACCTTGTAAAATAAGAGAGAATAGACATAAGTATTGTGACATAACGTGTAATAACAACCCATAATGCAATAAATATCGATATAAAAGCATGATGCAAAATGGACGTATCACTTATGAAATCTGTATTTGCAGCATTACCAATCTTCTTCATGTGCACTTTGGCACTGCCTATGGGTGTTATTGAGCAGATCGACAAATATTTGAGAAATTTTCTATGGAGGAAATTTGTTATTGAGCATTACAAAGGGACATCACTGATTGCCTGGTCCAAAGTTTGTCAACCAAAAAAGTAGGGAGGCCTGGGATTACTAGATATAGCTCTTCACAATAAGGCCCTCCTTATGAAAAATCTTATCAAGTTCCTCAATAGAGAGGACATCCCTTGGATCAATATTGTTTGGGAGAAATACTGTCATACAGAAGCACCAAGAGGAAAGGCAGAAGGGTCATTCTAGTGGAAGGCTCACATTGCATTTCAAGACAGATTTAAGAAAATAAGCATATGCACATTAGGCTCAGGCCAAACTGTTCTGTTCTAGAAAGACAAATGGCATGACCAAGCTTTGCAACTAGCACTTCCACATCTTCACTCTTTTTCCATTAATGAGGAGCAAACAGTGCAACATTTTTTTGATGAAGAGGATTGGACTGAACACTTTCACCAGCCCTTATCCATTGAAGCCTTTGGTCAATTCAATCCGCTAGAAGAACTTGCTCCCCATCTACACCCACATAGAAAGGATAGTTGGGCCATAATTGGGGCTGTTGGCAAGCCCGCGGCCATGCAAATTTACAATCAGATGTTGGAGCCCAAAGAAGAACACCCCTTTTTCAACATTATTTGGAGCAGCTCAAGTAGGCTTAAACATAAAATCTTCTTATGGTTAGTTGCTCATTGTAGAATCAACACTAGGGCACTCTTACTCAGAAAAGGCATGCACCTTGATGACCCTTTCTGCCCGAACTGCAACCAAAAGTCAGAGGAGACTACAATGCACTTACTTTGGGACTATAACTTTGCCCAAGATTGTTGGAACTCTTCGATCCCCAATAGACAACGAAGTACATCAATATATGAGGACACCAGCCTGGCGATTAGTGAATTACCAAAGCACTTTGCAGCAGAGATCATCATCCTGGGATGTTGGAACATTTGGATTCAGAGAAATGGAAAAGTCTTCAGGGCAATTCAGCAGTCTATCCAATCCTGGAGATTTCATCTCAAGCAAGATTTAAAACTTCTCAAACACAAGATTATGCATAAGTTTGAACTTAGTTTCTCTCAGTGGATAGATAATAACTTGTAAAGATATGAACTCCATACCTAGAGCAGGCATTGGCTAATCCTTTCGCCATACTCTGACCCCTCTGGGGCTTGTACTATATTTTTGTTATTAATTTATTTACCGTAGAACAATTGTTCTACGGTGTTGGGTTCAAAAAAATATGTTGGCTAATATGTTGCGTGCAAATATTTGTTAGCCTAGATCAGATAGTTAGCTGAATAATAGGGCTGGTAGCGTGTGCATGTCCACATCCAATTCTTTCTCTAACTCGTGTTTATTTCAGTTAGGTAGTTAGCTATTTCAGCTCGCCATGAGAAGCGCCAGACGGAACCTGAGTTGGTAGATTCCGAGATAGGGATTCTAAGCTAGATGTCTAAGAGGGATGGTAACATAGATACATGATTTTACTCAAATTTGTGAACTCTGAGCCAGCTATCAGTGAGAGATCCCCGCGGACGAGGGAGGGGGTCAATGGCTTTCCTTTCCCTCTCTCCCCTCTCATCTCTGGCGCTCTCCGCCGGTCCCTCCCCCTTCCCTCCTCGTCGGCCTTGGCTCTAGCCCCTCTTCCCTGGATGTGGTGTCGCTTCTCCCCGTCTCCTCTGCTCTTATCCTCGCCCATTTCGGGTGGCGTGCCATCGTCGTCCAATCGCTTCTGGGCGCTGGCCGATGAGGATGGGGAGTCGGATTTGGATCTCCCTGAGTTGCCGCGGGTGGTTCCTGCTCCTCTCTCCCATCCGCCTGGTGACTGCAGGTGCCGCAAATTCACCCCCGGTGGGCGTGCGACCCAAGTGGCCGACATGGGATGGACAGCGATGGTCTTGCGGCACTCTCGGTGGGCTGGTAAGTTCTTGGTCCCTTCCTCCTCTGTGGGCATCCTTGGTTCTTGCGAATTATTGTCCCTCTCCTCCCCCTCGCAGTGGTCGTGCTCTCCCCCTTCCCCGGTCTCGGTCCTGGTTCCGTCGTCGTCCCCGGAGCTAGCTGGTACGGGGGCGACGCAAGGGTTTCACGCAAGTGTGGAGCCACTGATGGACGACGGGGTTCGGGCTTGTGGGCCGCCTTGGTTTCGGGCCTGCATGAGACAGTTGATGGGATGCTCCTTGCTAGGACCCACCCTGTGGATCTTTTGTCCTCGTCTGATTTCCCTCCATTGGTGGGCTCGTGCATTGGGCCCTTGGCTAGGTCGATTGGGAAGTCCAGGCCTTCCAACCCTGGGCCGGCTCCACATTTCTTGTTCTGGGTTCTTAAGCTCAACCCTGACCCAAGGTTAGGGTTTTCGGCCACTCTCGTGGATTTGAGGTGGTCTAGGGTTTCCCCTCGAACTCTGGTTCCCATCCCCTCCCCCTCCACTCCAGATCTCGTTCGCGACGGCAGTGGCCATGGATCACTCCCGTGGTTCGTCCAATGATCGCAACAGAAACAACAAGCAGCCTCTAGCGGAGTCTGGCGATGCTGGTTCAGATCTGGTGGCCTACAAGGCGTCGCTCCGGGCCAAGCTCTAGGCGGAGCATGCGGCCCCAAGAGCGCCGCCGCGGATCGTGACGCTTGGTCCTCCCTCCCTCAGTGGCGTCAAGAGGAGGAGTGCCGCAAGGAGGAGGAGGCACTTGCTCTAATCCAAAAGGGATAGGTCGTCTCCCTCGGATGGGCCTGTTGGTGGTGTCGTGGCGATCGATCCCTGGGAGGCGGCGGCGGGTGGTTACAGCTATGGTGCCGCGGCACCTGCTCGCGGGCTAGGGGGTTCCCGGCCTCCTCCTGCTACTCCTGCCAGTGGTGGGCAGGGAAACCCTGGTTTTGGTGGTGGTAGGCAGAATCAATGCTATCCCCAAGGTGGTGTTGCTAGCTACCCTAACAAGAACCGCCGGTTCGCGACGCGAGATCTCCCCGCGGCCACCGGTGATGGTATCCTTCCCCCGCCCCTGGTCCTCCCTTCACTGCCCCTGCATCTTCCCCCTCCTCTAGCAACATGTCTTGCATCGCATGCCACCGTCCAGGTCATTTCGAGTCACACTGCAAATTCCGTCGGGGATAATTATTTTTGTTGAAAAGTTTTTGTAATCCAGGATTCACAAAGTTCAAGGCTAGCCCCCACTTCCACATTGCTCATCTTTCTCACTTTCACTTTTCTTTTTCAAAAAATTTATGTTTCCCTCTATATTTTCTTTATTGTTTTTGAACTTTTTAAAGCACACAACAGAATAAAATGACTCTCTAAAACTTATGTGTTGTTTCCCATGCAACGCTTTCTTTAAAGCCATTAAGCTAGGCATAAAGTGCTCAAGTAATTGATCCACCCGGATCCCAAGGTATATCAAAACCAATTTTAATTAACATTGATTTATTAATAGTGCGCACAAAGCAGCATATATCATAGAATAACGGAGTCTAACTCTCTTCCAATGCATCGGAATGTCATAAAATAACAATTCATGCACACCAAGTAAACGCCAATGCATAGTATAAACATTTTCTTGATATTTTCTCGTACTAGAAATATAGAGAGGTGGAGATATAGTTCATCTCTCATAATAATTGAAGTAGGAGCAGCAAGCACATGCATATTATATCCAGCAAAATTATCATGTGTAATTGTAAGACGCAACCCATCAATATAATCCTTAATAAGTGCAAACTTCTGATATAGTGTAGCTGCGAGAATTCAAAAACATAATAAGATTATCATGTGTGGGTGCAATAGCAACCGTATCATTTTTAACATAAGGAACTATAGCAAGTTCATCTCCATAAGCATCATCCATATTGGCATCATGGCCATAAGCATAGCAAGCATCAAGTTCATCAAAAAGGGATATTTCAAACGAATCCAAGGGATCATAGCATCCATCCTTCGGTAAGAACGAAGGGAAATTAAACAATGTATGAGTTACAGAGCTACTCTCATTAGAAGGTGGGTTTCAACAATTTCTTCTTCCATAGATTCTTGCAAAATATTAATCTCTTCTTGGACAGCGGAGGCCTTCTCAATAAATTCATTAATATCGGCATTGTATTTATAATTTTCATAGCAATATTCAAGTAAGCATAATTTTTAGATCTATAAAGAGCATCATCACAATCTTCATACTTTTCAAACAAAGATTCAATTTTATAAGCACAATTAAAAATAACAAATTCTTCTATTAATTCCATATCATAGTAATCATATACACCATTGCACTACAAAACAATCACTTCCGTGATGATACGTGTTTGTCACAGTAGGTCACGTTTTCTGTCATGCATGTACATCCATGACGATTTTATGACAGAATCAAGATAGTCATACCTGTTTGTCGTAGAAGTGTTCCATGACAATACCAAAATTATCATCATGGAATTTTCCACTTACATGACGAAAAATGGCGCGTCATGGAAGTGTTTTCATCAAGGGTAACCGAAACGTGCCATCCACTGTAATGGGTTGCCGTTAAGCTATCGGGTTCCGGTTTGGATCCGATAACCCGTTAGCAGCCCGGACCAATGGGGATTTTCACGTGTAAAATTCTCATTCGCTGGATGATTCCATGTGTCAGCTCGCCGTTGGGACATATGTCATCCCTACAATGGACGGAACGCGCCTATGATACGTCAACATGTGGCCCGACCCAACAGTGACCCATTTATATTAAAAAGGCCGATTTGACTTGGTCAAAAGTTAACGAGCCGGCCCATGGAAAGCCTGCTAACAGCCTGTGCGCGTATATTTACGGCCCGTTATGGCCTTTTCGAATTCGGCCCATTAGCGTCTTGTGGGCAGTCCAATATAATTCGAGCCCGTTCTCACTTTCGGACCATAAATGGCCCATGGCGTCTTTCAGCCCATATGAGGCCTTTTGTTTCTTTAGGCCCTTAAACAGCCTGTGGTGACTCTGGCCCATAATATACAGTAACTTGCTTTATACCCATTAACGGCCCATGATTCAGTTCGGTCGTTTCCAGCCCGTGTTATCTTTCGGCCTTCTAATCCCCATATATTCTGGGGCTCATTTCAGGCCTCGACTACTTGCGGTCCCTTACTAGCCTGTTCAGCTAATTGGCCAAATGAGGCCCGTGGTTACAGTCGGCCCATCTGTGGCCCGTTAACCCTTTGGGCCTTATTCATCCTGTCATGTATTATGGCCTGTTAACGGCCCATTATGGCATGAGCCCATAAACAGACTGTTCAGATTCTGGTCCATTTATGGCCTAAATTGCATTCAAACAGTGGTCCACGATTAGTATGGCCCATGGATCATGCGGCCCATAAGAGGCCCATGGATTGTGCGGCCCGTAAGAGGCCCATGGATCGTGCGGCCCGTAGGAGGCCCATGGATCCTGCGGCCCGTAGGAGGCACATGGATCCTAAGGTCAGTAGGAGGCCGATGGATCCTAAGGCCTGTAGGAGGACCATGGATCCTACAGCCCGAAGGGGGACCATGGATCCTACGGCCCGAAGGAGGGCCATGGTTACAATGGTCCATATGTGGACCATTGTTATTGAGGCCACTAGGAAACCGAGGAAAGAGAACTGCAAAACTGCAAGCAAACAAATAAATAAGACTAAGAAAATAAATAATCAAGCAACTAACGCTAGGATATTATGACAATTACACAGATTACATCCACTAGGCATCAAAGTTCGCCACCAGTGCAAATATAGGGAACAAAGGAGCATATTACATACACTTGTTGTCAAAGTTGGCGATCACAGCAAATAAATGCCGCAGCAAAACAAGTCTAGAACTAAAACCACTTCATAAGAGCTCAAAAAACAATACCCTGGGTACCCATCATGATGGCAAGAAGCTTAGCAAGCTTATTAGCTTTCTCTTGTTTGGCGCTTAAATCCTCTAGCGTTTGCTGTTGCACCAAAAAGTATGCATATGAATTCTGCAGGGACTTCCTCAGTCCTTCAGCTTCGTGTCGCAACACATCTGATCGATGTCTTTCAACTTGAAGTTGAGACTCAAGAAGCCGAACTGATTCAGGCAACGAGTCCGAAGAGTTTGTGCTAGCAGTAGTGGCCAGTAACTCGAATACTACATCAAGACAGGACTTTGGGGTTGTCTCATTGTCTTGAAGATAGTGTTTATCAGCTTTCTTGGAGACCAACAGGGATGTCTCACTATCTTGAACATTATCTGCATTACTTCCTTTACCATTGCATAATGGGAGTACTCTTCTCCAATATTTTGTCGGCATTCTAAAAGAGAAACAAGCAGACACATCACAGGTTTAGCATGTTGTATATGAAACACATTTTGGTAAACCAGTTCAGTAGTAAAGTGGACAGGATAACAGCATGAAACAAACATATATCTATGTACTATGGTCACTGTATGGTCTATATCGTTCTAGTTTATGTTGCCAAATCAAGATCGAGACATAGTTGAAATCATGTCTATTTAAGACAAAGTAGCATAGACAGAATATAAGTATGGGAAACTACACAACACTAACAACACTTGTAATGCACATGACATGAGAACATAGTTGTTTATTAAATTGAAACTAAAATCAACATAGAGCAAGTTACAACAACAAACCAGTTAAAAGAAACATGTATTAAAACAAACCTGTTGCGTGATACGTCTCCATCGTATCTACCTTTCCAAACTCTTTTGCCCTTTCTTTGGACTCTAATTTGCATGATTTGAATGGAACTAACCCGGACTGACGATGTTTTTAGCAGAATTGCCATGGTGCTATTTTTGTGCAGAAATAGAAGTTCTTAGAATGACCTGAAACTTCACGGAGATTACTTTTGGAATAAATAAAAAATATTGGCGAAAGAATCAACCAGATGGTACCCACACCCTATCCACGAGGGTGGAGGGCGTGCCCACCCCCCTGGGGCGCACCCTCTGGTCTTGTGGGTCCCACAGACCTCCACCGACCTCAACTCCAACTCCAGGTATTCACGTTCGGGGAGAAAAAAATTGAAGAGAAGGATTCATCACATTTTACGATACTGAGTCGCCGCCACCTCCTGTTCTTCCACGGGAGGGCAGATCTGGAGTCCGTTTTGTGCTCCGGAGAGGGGAAATTGTCGCCATCGTCATCATCAACCATCCTCCATCACCAATTTCATGATGCTCACTGCCGTGCGTGAGTAATCCCATTGTAGGCTTGCTGGACGGTGATGGGTTGGATGAGATTTACCATGTAATCGAGTTAGTTTTGTTAGGGTTTGATCCCTAGTATCAACTATGTTCTAAGATTGGTGTTGTGATGACTTTGCTATGCCTAATGCTTGTCACTAGGGCCCGAGTGCCATGATTTCAGATCTGAACCTATTATGTTTTCATGAACATATTTGTGTTCTTGATCCTATGTTCAAGTTATAGTCACCTACTACATGTTATGATCCGGCAACCCCGGAGTGACAATAGTCGGGACACTTCCTAGTGATGACCATAGTTTGAGGAGTTCATGTATTCACTAAGTGCTAATGCTTTGGTCCGGTACTCTATTAAAAGGAGGCCTTAATATCCCTTAGTTTCCAATAGGACCCCGCTGCCATGGGAGGGTAGGACAAAAGATGTCATGCAAATTCTTTTCCATAAGCACGTATGACTATATTCGAGATACATGCCTACATTATATTGATGAATTGGAGCTAGTTCTGTGTCACCCTATGTTATAACTATTGCATGATGAATGCCATCCGACATAATTATCCATCATTAATCCATTGCCTACGAGCTCGTCTCATATTGATCTTTGCTAAGTTACTTTTCCGTTGCCACTGTTACGATTGCTACAAAACTGCTAATGTTACTTTTGCCACCATTATCGTTACTTCCATATTACTTTGCTACTAAATACTTTGCTGCAGATATTAAGTCTTTCAGGTGTGGTTGAATTGACAACTCAGCTACTAATACTTGAGAATATTCTTGGGCTCCCCTTGTGTTGAATCAATAAATTTGGGTTGAATACTCTACCCTCGAAAACTGTTGTGATCCCCTATACTTGTGGGTTATCAAGACCTTCTTCTGGCGCCGTTGCCGGGGAGCATAGCTCTATTCTCCGAGTCACTTGGGATTTATACTTGTTTGTCACTATGAGGAATATGAAAGATCAAAGAACTAAGATTTTTCCCTCAACTAAGAGGGGAGGTAAGGAACTGCCATCTAGCTCTGCACTTGATTCACCTTCTGTTTTGAGTAAACTTGCGACATCTACACCTGCTATTGATTCCGATATGTCGCATGTTGTTGATGATGCCACTTCTACTATGCATGATGCTTATGATGAAACTACTTATATTCTTGATAATACTGTGCCACTTGGTGAATTTCTTGATGAACAACTTGCTAGGGTTAGAGAGAATGAAATTACTGAAACTGATGATATTATTGAAACTGAAGATTATTATTCTCCCCTAGATAAGAATTTCCTATTGTACCTAAGGGTTATATTATGGATGAGGAAACTTCTAGAGACTTTCTTGCTTGTAATGATAGAGATGATCTTAAGAAACCGTTAGCTAAGCTGAAATAAAAGTCTTTGAATGCTAGAATGCAATATGACCCTATGTTTGCTACTTCACCTATCTTTGTCACTAACAAGGATTATGAATTCTCTGCCGATCCTGAGTTGATTACCTTGGTTGAATCTGATCCTTTCTATGGTTATGAATCTGAAACTGTTGTGGCACATCTTACTAAAATGAATGATATAGCCACCCTATTTGCTCATGAGGAAAAAACTGGCTATTACTATATTCTTAAATTGTTTCCTTTCTCATTAAGGGGTGATGCTAAGTTATGGTTTTATTCTCTTGCTCCTGGTTATGTGCGTAGTCCCCAGGATGTGCTTTACTACTTCTCTGAAAAATATTCCCTGCTCATAAGAAACAAGCTGCCCTAAGGGAAATATTTAACTTTGTACAAATTGAAGAAGAGAGTCTCCCACAAGCTTGGGGGAGGCTTCTCCAATTACTTAATGCTTTGCCTGATCATCCTCTCAACAAAAAAATGAAATACTTGATATCTTTTATAATGGACTAATTGATGCTTCCAGAGACCACATGGATAGTTGTGCTGGTTGTGTTTTCAGGGAAAGAACTATTGAGCAAGCTAAATTTCTATTGAATAATATTTTGAGTAATGATAATGATTGGACACTTCCTGAACCAACTCCAAAGAAAAGGGGTATCCTATTTCTTAGTCCTGAAGATATGCAAGAGGCGAAGAAATCTATGAAAGAAAAAGGTATTAAAGCTGGAGATGTAAAGAATCTACCACCTATTGAAGAAATACATGGTCTTGATAACCCGACACAGGTAGTAGAGGTAAACTCTCTCCATAGATTTGATGAAGGTGATATTCCTCATAATAAGTCTGCTAGTCAATGCTTGGATGAGTTTGATAATTTTATTGTTAAACAGGAAAATTTCAATGCTTATGTTAGTAGACAATTGAAACATAATGCTTACATGCTTGACCACTTGGGTGATTATATGAGTACAACTGTTAATGATATTAAGCTTATTAGTAAACATGCTTCCATGGTTACAACTCAAGTAGAACAAGTACTTAAGGCACAAGATGATTTGCTTGATGAGTTGAATAGTAAGAATAATGATAATGTTGATAGGGTTATGACTAGAAGTGTTAAAATGACCCAGGAACCTTTGTATCCCGAGGACCATCCTAAGAGAGTTGAGCAAGTTTATCAGAGAATTAATACTGATGCACCTAGTTCTTCTAATAACAAGAAAAAGAAAATTGATAGGACTTTGCATGCTTGTGAACCTTTTGTAGACACACCTTAGAATCCCAATGATATTTCTATTTCTGATGCTGAGACACAATCTCGTGACGAACATGAACCTAGTGATAATGTTAATAATGATGTTCATGTTGATGCTCAACCTAGTAATGATAATGATGTAGAGATTGAACCTGCTGTTGATCTTGATAACCCACAATCAAAGAATCAACGTTATGATAAGAGAGGCTTCGTTGCTAGGAAACATGGTAAAGAAAGGGAACCATGGGTTCAGAAACCCATGCCCTTTCCTCCTAAGCCATCCAAGAAAAAGGATGATGAGGATTTTGAGCGCTTTGCTGAAATGATTAGACCTATCTTTTTGTGTATGCGTTTGACTGATATGCTTAAAATGCCTCCTTATGCTAAGTATATGAAGGATATTGTTACTAATAAAAAGATATCTGAAGCTGAAATTTCCACCATGCTTGCTAATTATACTTTTAAGGGTGGAATACCCAAGAAACTAGGAGATCCAGGAGTACCAACTATACCATGCTCCATTAAAAGAAACTATGTTAAAACTGCTTTATGTGATCTTGGAGCCGGTGTTAGTGTTATGCCTTTATCTTTCTATCGCAGACTTGAATTGAATACGTTGACACCTACTGAAATCTCTTTGCAAATGGCTGATAAATCAACTGCTATACCCATCGGTATTTGTGAGGATGTGCCTGTTGTGGTTGCAAACCCTTGGTAGACCCTTTCTGAATACGACAGGGGCTGTTATTGATTGCAACAAAGGCAATGTCACTTTTCATGTTAATGGTAATGAGCATACGGTACACTTTCCGAAGAAACAACCTCAAGTTCATAGTATCAATTCTATTGGAAAAATTTCAACTATTACTATTGGAGGTTTTGAATTCCCCCTTCCTACTGTCAAAAAGAAATATGATATTCTTATTGTTGGGGACATGCATATCCCCGTTGACGTAACCTAGTGTTATTCGAAAATTCTCTAGTTTCATGTTATTCGAAAGAGGTTTGTTAATAAGACTTGATCAACCTTGTTAATGGATTCCTTTTGATAGGCATGAGATGGATGAATTTAGAAAGGACAACTTTCTGTACTCACTTTTTACTTTCTGTTATTTAGAATGAATAAAGTAAAAATAGTATTATCTGTTTACTGAATTGTTCGTGCAATAAAAAATGTCCCCAAAATAAAGGTTCTCCAAATGCCTTGAAAATTTAGTATGATTTTTTTAGAATATTTGAGAACTTCTGGCACTGAGAACACACCAGGGGGCCTCACCAGCGGGCCACAAGGGTGGAGTGCACGCCCTACCTCCCTGGGCGTGCCCCCCTGTCTTGTGGGCCCCATGTGGGTCCCCTCCTCTTATTCCAGCACCCATCCACTTCGTCTTCCTCCAGAAAAAATCATCCCATAGCTCAAACCTGTGTTCTAGCTCATTTTGCTGCCATTTTCGATCTCCTTGATCAAAGCTCCATTCGCAAAACTGCTTTGGGGGATTGTTCTTCGGTATGTGACTCCTCCAATGGTCCAATTAGTTTTTGTTCTAGTGCTTTATTTATTGCAAATTTTCGCTGGTGTGGTGACCTTGTTCTTGAGCTTGCATGTCAAATTTATATGGTCCAAAGTAGTTTTGATCCATGATTTAGCTTCTAGACACTTGTAGGAGTAGTTGCTATCAATTATGTTGAGTTTGGTTCACTTTTATTTTGAGTCACTAAAAATTTCAGAAATTTTTCAGAGGAAGAAAAATGTCTAGGAAAATGTACCAAGGTGGTTCTTCGAGGAAGCAAGCATCGAGGCTCGCGATAAGTGAGTCGGACCTTGAACCACCAAGGGAAGCTCAAGTGCGGCCTTGTGAATGGCCGTCGGATGAATTTATGGTTCATGCAGGCTTCAAGGATGAATTTGATGCGTAGGTACGGAATGCTGATCTTGAGGACTTCGTATCACATAAGTGCCAACAATACTATTACCTCACCGATTCCTTTGTGCGGAGGTGATATCTACTACGCAACCTTCTTCTCGTAGACTCGTGTTGGGCCTCCAAGTGCAGAGTTTTGTAGGACATTAGAAAATTTCCCTCAAGTGGATGGCCTAAGGTTTGTCAATCCATGGGAGGCGTAGGATGAAGATGGTCTCTCTCAAACAACACTGCAACCAAATAACAAAGAGTCTCTTGTGTCCCCAACACACCCAATACAACGGTAAATTGTATAGGTGCACGAGTTCGGCGAAGAGATGGTGATACAAGTGCAATATGGATAGTAGATATAGGTTTTTGTAAGATGAAAATACAAAACAGCAAGGTAACTAATAGTAAAAGTGAGCGAAAACGGCATTGCAATGCTTGGAAACAATGCCTAGGGTTCATACTTTCACTAGTGCAGGTTCTCTCAACAGTGATAACATAATTAGATCATATGGCAATCCTTCAACGTGCGACAAAAGTCACTCCAAAGTTCCTATCGCGGAGAACATAAGATGAAATTGCTTGTAGGGTACGAAACCACCTCAAAGTTATTCTTTTCGATCAATCCATTGAGCAATTCCTATAAGTGTCACAAACAGCCCTAGAGTTCGTAGTAAAATAACACCATATGACACACATCAATCAACCCTAATGTCTCCTAGATACTCCAATGTCACCACAAGTATCCGTCGGTCAATTATACGATATGCATCACACAACTTCAAATTCATAATATTCAATCCAACACAAAGAACCTCAAAGAGTGCCCCAAGATTCCTACCGAAGAAACAAGGACGAAAACGTGCATCAACCCCTATGCATAGATTACCCCAATGTCACCTCGGGAATCCACAAGTTGAGTGCCAAAACATACATCAAGTGAATCAATAGAATACCCCATTGTAACCACGGGTATCCCACGCAAGATATACATCGAGTGTTCTCAAATCCATAATAGTATTCAATCCGATAATAGTGAAACCTCAAAGGTAAAACTCAATTCATCATAAGAAGATAGAGGGGGAGAAACACCATATGATTCAACTATAGTAACAAAGCTTACGGTACATCAAGATCATGCCAAATCAAGAACACGAGAGAGAGAGAGAGAGAGAGAGAGATAACACCTAGCTACTGGTACATACCCTCAGCCCGGAGGGTGAACTAGTCCCTCATCGTCATGGAGACCACCGGGATGATGAAGATGGCCACCTGTGATGGTTTCCCCCTCCGGCAGGGTGCCGGAATGGGCTCCCAATTGGATTTTCGTTGCTACAGAGGCTTGCGGCGGCAGAACTCCCGATCTAGGTTTATTTCTGGAGGTTTTGGGATTTATAGGAGGTGTTCGTGTCGGGGACAAGTCAAGGGGGCCCACGAGGTCACGACAAGGACGGGGGGCGCCCTATGGGGTGCACGCCCTCCACCCTTGTGGTGGTCTCGAGACTCCTCTCTGGTATCTTTTCATTCCAGTATTTTTTTATTTTCCAAAAATATTCTCCGTAAATTTTCAGCTCATTTGGACTCCGTTTGATATTCCTTTTTCACAAAACTCAAAAACAAGGAAAAAACATAAACTGGCACTGGGCTCTAGGTTAATAGGTTAGTCCCAAAAGTCAGATAAAATAGCATATAAATGCATATAAATCATCCAAGATAGATAATATAATAGCATGGAACAATCAAAAATTATAGATACGTTGGAGACGTATTAAGCATCCCCAAGCTTAATTCCTGCTCATCCTCGAGTAGGTACATGATAAAAATAGAATTTTTGATGTGGAATGCTAGCAAGTGCACAAGTTTGATCAATGATAATTTCAATCACTTCTTCTAGCATCATTATATATGATAACAGTAGCTCATATCATAAAGATTCTCATGATCAAGTAACAAGCCATTCACATGTAAAAGCGTAGACCATAAACTTTCTTGAAAACTAACAAACTATCTTCTCAATCATCAAACAATTGCAATTCATCTTATTTTCAGGGAGGGTCAATGTAAGAGCTTTCATTTAGCAAATCCCACATACTCAACTATCATATAGTCTTCCATGATTGCTACCACTCAAAGCATATTTTTAGAACAAATAGCATCCGTTGAACACAGAGAAAGATAGGGCCTTAATGTTTCACCTCCCAACTTATTTATCATATACATAATTGTCAACAATAATAATTCATGATCAAATATATTTGAATGGCCATATATGCTTAGATCTTTCCCCATCACATGATGCTTGCCAACTAAAGAGTAGGTTGGAAGGAGAAGGAATACTACTTACTCTTGCAAAAAAGTAAAAGATAGGCCCTTCGCAGAGGGAAGCAGGGATTTGCAGAGGTGCCAGAGCTCGAAGCTTTTAAAACAGAGATGGAAATAATTTTGAGAGGTATGCTTTCGTTGTCAACATAACTACCAAGAGTTCCCAATATCTTCCATACTAGATACATTATAGGTGGTTCCCAAACAGAAAGGTAAAAAATTTACTCCCCCTCCACCAACAATCACACTCCACGGCTGGTCCGGAACAACGGGTACAGTCCATACCAACAACAGTCTTGGGGGAGTTTTGTTTAAATTATTTGCGATTTTGTTTTTGATGTTTTCATCATACGACTGGGCATCCCGGTTACCAACCATTTTCTCGTGAATGATGAGCGGAGTCCACTCATTGTGAGAATAACCCACCTTGCATGGAAGATACTGACAGCCCCTAGTCGCTACATGAGCGATTCGGGCATACAAAACAGATTAGTATTTGAAGGTTTAGAGTTTGGCACATGCAAATTTACTTGGAATGGCAGGTAAATACCGCATATAGGTAGATATGTGGACACTCATGGAAGAAACTTGGTTCAAGAATTTTGGATGCACAAGCAGTATTCCCGCTTAGTACAGAGATTTTGGCTAGCAAAGGATTCTAAAAAGCAAGAACCACATGTTGGAGGATCCATAACAATATAACTTCTTTACAAATATACCCAAGCATAACTCATTATGTTGTCTTCATTGTCCAACTTCAACTAATTTTCTCAAGTTCGAAAATTAATGAGGCTCACAATCATAAAAGATGTCCAAGATAGTATATTTATATGTGAAATCTCTCTTCCTTCAATATTCTTTCATGAATTGTTCCAAGTTACCAAAACTATGTTTGCTAACTTCCAATAAATTTACCACCTACACTCCTTAGATGTGAAGTCATTACTCCCCATGGAATAAGCATATGAAACAAGTATAATTTCAGATTTATGATATTCAAATCATTCAACCATTTACTCATAGGATATAAGTGAACCACGAGAGTAAATGACAAACTACTCCAAAAAGATATAAGTGAAGATCAATGAGTAGTCAAATAATTATTTAGCTATGTGAGGACTCTCTCTCATTTAAGTATTTAAGATCTTAATATTTTATTCAAATAGCAAGCAAATCCTAATAAAATAAAATGACATTGCAGGGATAGCACATATCATGTGAAGAAGCAAAAACTTAGGTTTGCCCAAAATTGACCGATCATTGTTGAAGAAGAAGGCTGGGATGCCAACCAGAGCATCCCAAGGCTGGGATGGAAACAAAGGCACAAGACGGCCAAAGCAACGCCAGGACAGAGACACAAAGAGCAAGAGGGCGAGGTGGACTCCCCCTGCAAGACCCTTGCCGGGGCGGCCTCCACGGCCCCTGCAAGACCCTTGCCGGGGCAGCCTCCGCGGCCCCGGCAAGATCCTTGCCAGGGCAACTTGCCCAACGC
Source organism: Triticum aestivum (assembly GCF_018294505.1). Lineage (NCBI taxonomy): Eukaryota > Viridiplantae > Streptophyta > Magnoliopsida > Poales > Poaceae > Triticum > Triticum aestivum. Next base: position 314,395,421 of record NC_057799.1, read on the forward strand.
CAGCAGAGCGCGCCACCCTTGAGCCCAAGGGCTCCAACACCATCAACCACATTGGAACCAAGGCTTGGGAGGCACCTCTGTGGTGGCATGCAGATCTTTGTGAAGATCATAAACATACAAGATCAGATGAGGACCAGAAGACGACGATCCTCGGTGGGATCCTAGCCGAGGAAATCCACGAGACCCCCGGCAAGACCCTTGCCGGGGACGACCGCGATGCCCCGGCAAGACCCTTGCCGGGGACACTCGCGAGGCCACGGCCAGGCTCACATCTGCCAAGGCTCCACCGCCATTGCCATACAATTGCTAGCCCAACCAGCTGAGCAGGCACCTGCGTGGCGGCGCACAGGTCTCCAGGCCAACTCAGCAAGCACCTGCGTGGTGGCATGCAGATCTTCGTGAAGACTCCGCCACCGTGCCAGCCCAGCAGCCAGCCAACGTGGCGCTACTACACCTCATCATCTCGGACGCGCGTCGGAGCCAGGCGAGGCGGCGACAGCTGGGACGAGCTTCCTCGCCGTCCCCGATAAAACAAGGAGCGCACGTCGGCAGCGCATTAAATGTGTTTGTCCGATGGTGCTAGAGGATAAACTTAGCCACTGTATACCTTTCCACCTCCTGTGTGCCACTGTAGTAGCCCCTTTTGTCTATAAAAGGAGGCCCGAGGCGTACAGGAGAAGGATTCGGATCTTTTGGACTACACACGCACCGTAGCTAGTTCGAGAGCTCAAGAACACTCAGATATATACACCAAAGCAGGACTAGGGTATTACGCATCCTCGTGGCCCGAACCTCGGTAAAACGATCTTTGTGCTGACTACCAGACCCGCTCTTTGCACAACCCCGCGCCCGCCAACCATACAAGGGATCCCAGTGATTCCATAGGTGTCGTTTCCCCCGACATCTTTGGCGCGCCAGGTTGGGGGTGCGCAGTTGTGAAAATCTGGTTTGGTTGGAGCAGCGGCTTCGTCGTGGTCGTCGCTCCAAGAAAGAAGACAACCAAAGGGGCGGCGTCATCGATAGATGCGGTGGACGCTCACGCAACGACAGAAAAGCTAAGTCATGCAAAACTCTGAGCAATCCTTTTTTATATACATCTGGTTATCATCCCCGAAGATCTTGCCCCACGTATGGAAAACCTGCACGCAATGGGGCCCTTCCACTATTGGCAACACCCTTGCTCTGTTTCGAGTCCGCTCAACAGTTCGAGCGGCTGCGTCGAGGGCGGCAGGGTGGCCTTCTGCATTTGGTAACGCTCTCGTTCTGCCTCGAGTCCGCTCGACAGTTCGAGCGGCCGCGTGAGGAACAGTAAGGTGGTTTTCCTGGCGGCAAGCACGCCCGGCAGGCCATTGGGGATCCCTCCTCAAGGCACCGCGCCCTGGTTTACGCGCTGGAAGCCTACCCAATTAATGTAGGGTGGACATACAAAGGGAGATCAGACGGGAAAATAACATGCATCGTTTCAGGATACTGCAGAGTTATATTACATCAAATAATCGCTGCGGTTCTAACTTAAGATAAAACTGTCTTGGTTTTGAACTCGCAATGGCGATAAGAAACGGGGTACCTAGTCCCGGCGCTGGCCCTCGATCCTCCGAACTCCGTCGACGCGGTTGATGATGGGCTCAATACACTCCTCGAGCGCCGCAAGGTCCACGCCCTCCGGCAAGCTCTCCAGTGCAGCGTCGAAGTCGAGGTTGGGGTTCCAGTATGCCACCTTGGTGAGGACCTTGGTCATGGCACCCCGGCAAAGCCTCCGGGCCTCATCGGCCAGAGAGCCCGCCCTGTTGGAGCGGAACAGCTCCAGGGCTCCAAGAACACCCTCGAAGAATAGGGTCAGTTTGGCATTGGGACTGGCATTCGGCTCTGGGACGTAACTCACGTGCGGCATCCCCATGGTGGCCATCTGCATGGTGATCCTGCCAGCGACGTCGGCGAGGCAGCTGATCCAGAGGTTTTCGCCCTTCACAAAATCCGTGTGGTTGGCGGCGTCGTTCTTCCGCAGCTGCCTCTCCTTCTCCAGATTCTTAGCCAGGGTCTCCTCCCGGGCCCTGGCCTCCGAGAGCGTCCCCTCGAGACCCTCCAGCTTCAGCTTGAGGTCTTTGATGGAGTCATTGGCCTTGGAGAACTCCTCAGCATTGCCGAGGACTGCGCCCTGTGCCTCCACTAGAGCACCGTTGAGCGTGTCCTTCTCCTTCGCTAGCTTCAGGGCCTGCTCCTTCAGCCCGTCTCGTCCCACCTCCAGCTCTTTCACCTTGCCGCCATGGGCAAGAGCTTGAGTATCGAGCGCCTCCTTGTGCTTCTGCTCCAGCTCCTGGGTCTGCTGCACGACAAGCTTCTCCACCTCCTCGTCCTTGCCGCGGAGTGTTGCGGCAAGCTTCTCCTCGAGCAGCAAGTTCCTCCTCCTGGGAGTTTAGCTCGGCCTGGTACTGGTGCCGAGCGGCCTCGTCTTTGGCGGCCTGCTCCTTCGCCAGCTCCCTGGCCTTCTCGATGTCGGCCTGCTTCATGACGAGCTCCAGCTTGCGCTCGGCCAGCAGGTCCTGGGCAACCTTCAGCTCCTCATCGGCTTGGTGAAACCAAGCCTGCGTCTCAGCAACGCGCCCCGCGAGGTCCGCCTCCGCCTTGTCCACCACCGCCATCCTGGACTTCGCCTTGTCCAGGCGGGCACGGTGGAGCGCCTGGAGCTTCTGGAAGTTGGCAGTCATTCCCCGAAGGAGCTCCTCCTCCTGGGAACTGCCACTGCCAGCGCCCGGTTCGTCGACGACCTCAAGCCCGGCGGTGGTGAGCACCTCAGCGTCGAACAGCTCCCCCTCGATGGGCACCCTGGTGCTCGCCGTCCTTGAGAGGTGGATGAACAGATCGTCGCCCACCTTCAGGTACTTGCCCGAGCCGGAGGCAGTAGAGGAGGAGGGCTGATCATCGACCATCCCCTCCTCAGCAGTGGCCTGCCAGCCTCCCCAGAAGGCTCCTTGCCGGCCTCCTCGTCGGGCCCCTTGGTGGCATCCTCAGCAGTGGTCTTGGCGGCCTCCTCGGCGGCGATCTTGATGGCCTCGTCCTCAGCGTCCCTGGTGACATCCTCAATGACAGTGTCGATGTCCTCCTGGTCCGCCGAGGAAGGGCCTGGGCACCAAGAAAGGAAATGAGGCGGAGCCAAGGTCAGGGCCCGAGAAAAAGAAAGGAAGAAGAACAAGGACAGAATGCGAACAAACATACCCGCACCAGGCTGGGAAGAAGTGGCGGCCTCCCCGCCAACGTTCGTTGCCGGGGTGGGGCTGCCAGCACCCAAGTTCGTCTCCTCCTCCTCCTCCATGGGCGTGGGCTCGGTAGTGGATGCCCTTGCCGGGGACGCCCCCGGGGCGGCGTGGTCGAGAGGGGCGGCATGTTGGGGGTAGCCCTCGACGGCTCCTCCCGCTGCCATTCTTCTCCTGCAAAACCGGCAAGATCGACATCAAAGGTATACCCCCCAAAAGTTCATCAATGAAGGAGTGAGTGATAGACTTACGCTGGGGGCTGCGCCGGGGGCTGCTCTCCAGGCTGCTCTCAACCACCAGCGGTGTGCTCGAGGTGCCCGCTGGGGGCTGGCTGCCCGATGAGGCCCTGGCTCTCTTCGCCACCCTCTGGGCCAGCGTCTCCACGTCCCTGCAAAGATGAAAATGAGCCAAGAAACTTACTCATCCTCCGCTTCCTCTTCCGTTGTCTTCCTCTTCCTCCTCGGGCTAAGGGACCCGAAGTCGAAGACAACCTTCGTGTCGTCATCTGTGGGAGGAGGGGAAGCAGGTGGAGTCCGAGGATGCTTGGACGAAGAAGAGGCGGTCGCTTTCCTCTTCGCCACCGCGGCCTTCACCACCTTCTTTGCTCCCGCGGTGCTCGTCAGGCGCACGGACTCCCCCTGGACTTCTTGCCGCTGCTCGATCCTGCCGGGCCGGACCGGCTCACCGGAACTGGCCCGCCGCAGGACACGCCTTTTTTTCCAAGGCCGGAGGGTCGACACCCTCGGCCTCTTCCTCGGTCGACTCGTCGACCACATCTTCGATGAGAGGGGCCCCGGTGTCGGCGCTGCTGGCCTCCCCGGCAGGCCCCACCCATCCGGCGAGCTCTTTCTCCTCTGCGGCAACCTCGGCCTCATCCTCCACGTGGCCAACGCTGCCGGCCTCCTTGGCGAGCTCCGCCTCCTCCGCCCTAGCGGCGATGTAATCCATCTCCACTTGGGAGGTGTCCTGGATGAGCAGCGGCTTAGCATGGACGTACTTCTCCGATAGGTTGTCGAAGAACTCCTGCACCTGATCCGCCCCCGGCTCGGCCCAATTCGGGTCAAGGCCGTGCGCGTTGAAGTCCGGCATCATGGCGATGTTGTCGGTTCGGCGGGAGTTGTTGCTCAGCGGGACCACCCCCGCCGGCAACCCAAACAGGGGCCCCTTGACGACCTTGCCGGCCTTCGCGGCCTTGCCGGACCTCTTGACCCTGCCGTCGCAGTGTACGTCGAGCTGAAAAAGCCTCTGGCACAAGTGGGCGTGCCTGATCACCGTGAGGTTGTGATCCAAGCTAGGGCGAAGCCTCATGATGTCGGCCGCGTTCGTGAAGAGCCAGGCCGGCCTCCCCTTGTTGTGCAGTGGAGCAATTCGGCAACGGATGAAATACGCCCCAATCATCTCAAGGGTGAGCCCGGCCACAGTGAGGCGATGAATCCTGGTGGTGGCGATCATGAGCTTCTCATCATCGGCGTCGACATTGCTCCAATCATCTGTGCGAACCGGCGGCGCCTGGCGAACCCGGCAAAATTCCTGCGGATCCTCCTCCTCAGTCCAGCACCACCGGCCCCGCCACTCCTCCCACCTCTCCTTCTGAGCACCCTCCGGATGTGTCCCCTTCCCCTGGTTCCTTGGGATACAGGCAACACAGCTGGAGATGGCGCCTCCCTTTTGGATGCGAGGAAAGAAGTAGTGGCGGAAGAGCGCCGTGTTGGGATGCACCCCAGCGAAGCCCTCGCAGAGATGGGCAAAAAGAGCCATGCACGCCATGGCATTTGGAGTAAAATCCAGAAGGTGGAAGCCATAGGTGTGCATGACGTCATTGAAGAAATCGGAGAAAGGGGCAAAGCCCACAGGAAAAGTAGTCAACGAAGAATGGGTACCGATTCGGGCCGGCCTCGGCGAAGCCGGCGGGGATGATGCGCGTGGCAGGGTGCCCCTTCGTCTTACATCTCCACAGGGGCTTGAAGTAGTCTCGGAGGTGGATCACGTCCACCGTCGACGAAAAGTACGCGAGCTGCATCCGCCGCGCCGCCAACTCACTCTCCGGCGCCTCCCTCTCCCCAGCATCCTTGGCCACTACCTTGCCCCTGCTGGTTTTTGGCGCCATGACAGCTGGAGGGGGGACAAAGAATCAAGAGCAATGGGGGCGGCGGCGGCGAGCGAAAGCAAGAGCTTGAGAAGGAAGAAGGGAGGGACGGCGTTTCCAAGATTGGAAAAGGCGCAGAGGGTAAATGGGCGTCGCGCCCACAGTTTCTCCTTTTTTTATGGGGAAGGCGCGGGCCGCTTCGTTACCATTTACCACGATGTGACGCATGAGGGCAGCGACCGCTCCATGCATGCCCCCACGTCACACACGACCCTCCATGACGTGCATTCAACGCGGGTCGTGGGGAAGCGCAAGCGAGCGAAGGAATTACTACGGTAAAATCCCGCCCCACCTGCCCGCGCACCGTTCTAGGCCCGGCCCAACAACGCGTTGCGCTTATGTGTGGTCCAGGCCCGGGGGCTCCTGTCGGTGCACAAAAGTAGGGGCTCTCCTTTTTTACCCGTTTACTTATGCACGGGAAGTCAGAGCCACGCCCGCGGCCACACTAAGCAGGGCAGAGAATGGAAACAAAGGCACAAGACAGCCAAAGCAACGCCAGGACAGAGCCACAATGAGCAAGAGGGCGAGGTGGACTCCTCGTCAAGACCCTTGCCGGGGCGGCCGCCGGGGCAACTTGCCCAACGCCAGCAGAGCGCGCCACCCTTGAGCCCAAGGGCTCCAACACCATCAACCACATTGGAACCAAGGCTCGGGAGGCACCTCTGTGGTGGCATGCAGATCTTTGTGAAGATCATAAACATACAAGATCAGATGAGGACCAGAAGACGACGATCCTCGGCGGGATCCTAGCCGAGGAAATCCACGAGACCTCTTGCCGGGGACGACCGCGATGTCCCGGCAAGACCCTTGCCGAGGACACTTGCGAGGCCACGGCTAGGCCCACATCTTCCAAGGCTCCACCGTCGTTCCCATACAGCTGCCAGCCCAACCAGCTGAGCAGGCACCTGCGTGGCGGCGCACAGGTCTCCAAGCCAACTCAGCAAGCACCTGCGTGGTGGCATGCAGATCTTCGTGAAAACCCCGCCACCACGCCAGCCCAGCAGCCAGCCAACGTGGCGCTACTACACCTCATCAGCTCGGGCGCGCGCCGGAGCCAGGTGAGGCAGCGACAGCTGGGACGAGCTTCCTCGTCGTCCCCGATAAAACAAGGAGGGCATGTCGGCAGTGCATTAAATGCGTTTGTCCGACGCTGCCAGAGGATAAACTTAGCCACTGTACACCTTTCCACCTCCTGTGTGCCACTGTAGCAGCCCCTTCTGTCTATAAAAGGAGGCCCAAGGCGTACAGGAGAAGGACTCGGATCGTTTGGACTAGACACGCACCGTAGCTAGTTCGAGAGCTCAAGAACACTCAGATATATACACCAAAGCAGGACTAGGGTATTACGCATCCTCGCGGCCCGAACCTGGGTAAAACGATCTTTGTGCTGACTACCAGACCCGCTCTTTGCACAACCCCGCGCCCGCCAACCGTAGAAGGGATCCCAGTGATTCCATAGGTGTCGTTTCCCCCGAAAGTTTTATCCTCAAATAGAATCATTAAACAAGCAAACAAATGCAAACAATGCAAAACATAACAGCAATCTGTCTAAACAAAATAGTCTGTAAAGAATGCAAGAGGAATCATACTTCCCTAACTCCAAAAATTCTGAAAATTTACCACACTATAGAAGATTTTTTGTTGCTAAACGTGTAAACATTTCAAGATTTTATCATGTTCTGGCTATTCACAAATATTCAAAACATAACAATAAACTTTCTGTTTTCAAATAGCAACATATAGACTTGAAAAATAAGCATGGTAAAGGCTATACTTGACCTTTTTATTGAAATAAAAGATGCAAAACATTACTCTAAATAATGGCAAGCAAATCCTAATAAAAGAAAATGACGCTCCAAGAAAATCAAATATCATGTGGTGAATAAAAATATAGCTCCAAGTGAGGTTACCGATGAACGAAGACGAAAGAGGGGATGCCATCCGGGGCATCTCCAAGGTTAGGCTCTTGGTTGTCCTTGAATATTACCTCGGGGTGCCTTCGGCATCCCCAACCTTAGGCTCTTGCCACTCCTTATTCCATAGTCCATCAAAACTTTACCCAAAACATGAAAACTTCACAACATAAAACTTAACGGAACTTCGTGAGATAGGTTAGTATGATAAAGACAAATTATTCACTTTGGTACTGTCAAGACAAGATTGAAAATTGTTCTCACACAATGCCTACTGTACCATATCATTTCTACAATTTATATTGACCAATATAAGCCACTGAAACTAGAAAACAAGCAAACTATGCATTGAAAACAGAATCTGTCAAAAACAGAAAATTCTGTAATGATCTAAACAACAACCATACTTCTGTTACTCCAAAAAATTCTGAAAAATTAGGAAAACCTGGGAAATTTGTGTATCAATATACTTTAAAAAATTCAGAATTTTTAGATCCTCCAGTGATTTTTAACAATTCTGTGACTAGGCGCAAAAGTTTCTGTTTTTGGACCAAATTGAGTCAACTATAATCCATACTATCCCAAAGGCTTTACTTGGAACTTTATTAAAACAAAAGCTATAAAACATGATTTCTAAAGTAGCATAATCATGTGAACACACCAAAACGGTAGGTATAAATGTTGGGTGGTCTCCCAACAAGCGCTTTTTCTTGAATGCCTTTCTAGCTAGGCATGATGATTTCAATGATGCTCGCATAAAAGTAAAGAATTGAAACATAATGGGAGCATCATGAAGAATATGACTAGAACATTTAAGTATAAACCTCTTCCTATGGATAGGGATTTGGTGAGCAAACAATTTATGGGAGCAAGAATCAACTAGCATAGGAAGGCAAAACATGCATAACTTCAAAACTTTCAACATATAGAGAGGAAACTTGATATTATTGCAACACCTACAAGCATATGTTCCTCTATCATAATAATTTTCAGTAGCATCATGAATGAATTCAACAATATAACTATCACATAAAGCATTCTTTTCACGATCCATAAGCATAGAAATTTTACTACTCACCACATAAGCAAATTTGTTCTCATGAAGAGTAGTGGGAGCAAACTCAACAAAATAACTATCATGTGAGGCATAATCCAGTTGAAAATGAAAATCATGATGACAAGTTTCATAGTTATCATTATTCTTTATAGCATACATGTCATCACAATAATCATCATGTATAGCAACTTTGTTCTCATAATCAATTGGAACCTCTTCCGAAATAGTGGATTCATCACTAAATAAAGTCTTGACCTCTCCAAATCCACTTTCATAATTATCACAATAAGATTCAAAACCCTCCAAAATAGTGGGATCATTACTTCCTAAAGTTGACAATCTTACAAACTCACTTTCATCAATATAATCATCATAAATAGGAGGCATGCTTTCATCATAATAAATATTCTCATCAAAACTTGGGGGACTAAAAATATCATATTCATCAAACATAACATGCCCAAGCTTGTGGCTTTTGCATATCATTAGCATCATGGATATTAAAAGAATTCATACTAACAACATTGCAATCATGCTCATCATTCAAAAATTTAGTGCCAAACATTTTATTAACTTCTTCTTCTAGCACTTGAGCACAATTTTCTTTTCCATCATTTCACGAAAGACATTAAAAAAATGAAGCATATGAGGCAACCTCAATTCCATTTTTTTGTAGTTTTCTTTTATAGACTAAACTAGTGATAAAACAAGAAACTAAAATATTCAATTGCAAGATCTAAAGATATACCTTCAAGAACTCACCTCCCCGGCAATGGCGCCAGAAAGGAGCTTAGTTGACGGTGTGTGAGTGCCACTTACCTAGCCTCCCCGGCAACGGCGCCAGAAAAGAGCTTGATGTCTACTAAGCAACCTTCTTCTAGTAGACTCGTGTTGGGCCTCCAAGCACAGAGTTTTGTAGGATAGTAGCAAATTTCCCTCAAGTGGATGACCTAAGGTTTATCAATCCATGAGAGGCATAGGATGAAGATGGTCTCTCTTAAACAACCCTGCAACCAAATAACAAAGAGTCTCCTGTGTCCCCAACACACCCAATACAATGGTAAATTGTATAGGTACACTAGTTTGGTGAAGAGATGGTGATACAAGTGCAATATGGATAGTAGATATAGGTTTTTGTAATCTGAAAATATAAAACAGCAAGGTAACTAATAGTAAAAGTGAGCGAAAATGGTATTGCAATGCTTGGAAACAAGGCCTAGGGTTCATACTTTCACTAGTGCAGGTTATCTCAACAATGATAACATAATTAGAGCATATGGCAATCCCTCAACGTGCGACAAAAGTCACTCCAAAGTTCCTATCGCAGAGAACATAAGATGAAATTGCTTGTAGGGTACAAAACCACCTCCAAGTTATTCTTTCCGATAAATCCATTGAGCTATTCCTATAAGTGTCACAAACAGCCCTAGAGTTCGTAGTAAAATAACACTATATGACACACATCAATCAACCCTAATGTCACCTAGATACTCCAATGTCAACACAAGTATCTGTGGGTCAATTATACGATATGCATCAAACAACTTCAAATTCATAATATTCAATCCAACACAAAGAACCTCAGAGTTCCCCAAGATTCCTACCGGAGAAACAAGGACAAAAACGTGCATCAACCCCTATGCATAGATTACCCCAATGTCACGTCAGGGATCCGCGATTGAGTGCCAAAACATACATCAAGTGAATCAATAGAATACCCCATTGTCACCACGGGTATCCCACACAAGACATACATCGAGTGTTCTCAAATCCATAATAGTATTCAATCTGATAATAGTGAAACCTCAAAGGTAAAACTCAATTCATCACAATAAGATAGAGTGGGGAGAAACACCATATGATTCAACTATAGTAACAAAGCTTGCGGTACATCAAGATCGTGCCAAATCAAGAACACGAGAGAGAGAGAGAGATCAAACACATAGCTACTGGTACATACCCTCAGCCCCAAGGTTGAACTACTCCCTCATCATCATGGAGACCGTCGAGATGATGAAGATGGCCACCGGTGATGGTTTCCCCCTCCGGCAGGGTGCCGGAACGGGCTCCCGATTGGTTTTTCGTGGCTACAGAGGCTTGCGGCGGCGGAACTCCCGATCTAGGTTTATTTCTGGAGGTTTTGGGATTTATAGGAGGTGTTGTCATCGGGGACAAGTCAAGGGGGCCCACGAGGCGATGACAAGGACGTGGGCGCGCCCTCCAACCTTGTGGTGGCCTCGGGACTCCTCTCCGAGATCTTTTTGTTCCAGTATTTTTTATATTTTCCAAAAATATTCTCCGTAAATTTTCAGCTCATTTGGACTCTGTTTGATATTCCTTTTGTGCGAAACTCAAAAACAAGGAAAAACAGAAACTAGCACTGGGCTCTAGGTTAATAGGTTAGTCCCAAAAATCATATAAAATAGCATATAAATGCATATAAATCATCCAAGATAGATAATATAATAGCATGGAACAATCAAAAGTTATAGATATGTTGGAGACGTATAAGGAGGTTTGATTTTTTCATCTAAGCGCAATACCCATACTGTTTTATTTGATCTCTATGATAAATCCTATACCATGGACTTAGAAGATTTTAGTGATGCATGCGAAATTCCACAATGGGGCATTCTTAGTGAGCCTCACAAATCTAAATATAATGATTTCCTTGCTAGCATAACTGTGGGAGAAACTAGAAATATCACACAAGCCTCCATGGGGTACATTAACTTTCCTGCCATACATTATTTTGCTCTATTCATAGGCAGATGCATTAATGGTAAACATGATCGTAGCCCCCTTTGTGCATTGGATCATAGTGTCCTCAAGTGTGCAGTGTTGGGTGATACGTGATATAATTTAGGGGCTATTATTGCTAGGAGGTTACACCTTAATGCTAAAGATGGAGATTTATTTGGTGGGATTTATGCAACTCGTTTAGCTAATTATCTTGGAGTACCCATAAGTGAGGATGACATAGAGTTTTTTTGACCTGGGATGACATAGAGTTGCCACCTGCATTTCTTGATTATAATGCTTTGGTGCGCTATCAGTTTCTTGAGAGGAGTGAACAGTCCCTCCAGTACCGACTAATCTTTGATGGATGACATGCCTTCCATATTACCCTTCCTGCTCCTGCCTTCTTTAATTTTCAGGTAAATGGGAGATATTTTATAACTAGAGAGGAGGCAAACAAGTATAAGAGAACAGCGGAGGCTGCTCGCCTCCGGGAGGCAACTCGCCAAGCAGTAGCTGCCGCAACACAATACGACCCTACCTATGATTTTGGATATCATCCGGGCCAATGGTGACCCTAGACCAACTTAGGCCAAAAGCCTAAGGAGTATGTATTTCTCACCGACATTACATTCATGTTCACACACTCATTCCAGTTGTTGGTGTTCATACTTTTTCATTGTATTATCCATGCTAGTTTATTTCTTTTTCTCGCTTTCTTCTTGTGCGTTTGAAAAACTTTGAGAAAAAACAAAAAAATTAGTTGTAGTTTAGTTTACTTTCCATGTTTGCTTAGTTGTAGTAATAAAAGAAAACCCAAAAATATTTCTCGTTCTTCTTTTGCTTGTTGGGAGCTTTCCCGTGTAAATAGTTTTTCTCGTTCTTCTTTTATTTTCTTCAGAAAAACAAAAACTCCAAAAACATTTCAGTGTGTTTCTTTGAAATTCTTTTCTTTTCTTTGGGGGTCGAGAGGAGAAGACCACGATGAAAATGTTGAGTGGCTCTCATATGCAGTATTATTGATCTAACATAGAGCCCATATTACCTTGTCTTCTCCTTCGAATATATGTTTGCAGATTCCAGCTTAGTCCAATGCACGTGCACTATTATTTTTATCCACACAGTTCGGTCGTGCAAGTGAAAGGTAATAATGACGATATATGATGAAATGATTGAGATGATGAAAAGCTGGTATGAAGTCGACCTATCTTGTTTTTGTAAATATGATTAGTTCATCGTTCCTGCTTCAGCCCATTACGAATGAAACATGTCTGCAATGACAATTAGAGATTATAGTTATTCATGCCATGCTTAATTAACTAGGAGTTTATAATGGTTTGCCTTGCGTGCCAACATGGTTTTAAAATGGTTGTGATGTAGTATGATAGGATGGTATCCTCCTTTGAATGATTCGAGTGGCTTGACATGGCACATGTTCACGCATGTAGTTGAAACAAAATCAACATAGCCTACATGATATTTATGTTCATGGTGATTTATATCCTACTCATGCTTGCACTCAATGTTGGTTAATCTCAATGCATGTTTATGACTATTGTCGCTCCCTAGTTGGTCGCTCCCCAGTCTTTTTCTAGCCTTCACTTATACTAAGCGGGAATACTGCTTGTGCATCCACTTCCATAAACCCAAAGTTGTTTCATATGAGTCCACCATACCTACCTATATGCGGTACTTACCTGTCGTTCCAAGTAAATTTGCATGTGCCAAACTCTAAGCCTTCAAATGATAATCCGTTTCGTATGCTCGAATCGCTCATTTAGCAACTAGGGTTGTCAATATCTTCATGCTAGGTGGGTTATTCTCACGATGAGTGGACTCCGCTCATCATTCACGAGAAAATGGCTGGTAACCGGGATGCCCAGTCCCATGCTCAAATCAAATCAAAATATAATTGCAAACAAAAATCCCCCATGACTGTTGTTAGTTGGACGGTACCCGTTGTTTCAAACCAGCCGTAGAATGTGCTTGTTGGTGGTGGGGGAGTATAAACTTTACCATTCTGTTTGGGAACCTCCTATAATGTATCTAGTATGGAAGATACCGAGATCTCTTGGTTGTTATATTGATAATGAAAGCATACCGCTCAAAATATTATTTATCTCCGTTTTAAAAACTCGAGCTCTGGCACCTTTGCAAATCCCTGCTTCCCTCTGCGAAGGGCCTATCTATTTACTTTTATTGCTGAGTCACCATCCTCTTATAAAAAGCACCAGCTAGAGAGCACCACTGTCATTTGTATGCATTGTTATTAATTTATATTGAGTATGATTGTGGCTGGATCTCTTTTGCCATGAATTACAATGTCTAGTCAGTCCTTGATCTTCAGGGGTGCTCTGCATTTATGTTTTGCGGTCTCAGAAAGGGCTAGCGAGATACCATCTTGTTATATCATATCATGATTGTTTTGAAAAAGTGTTGTCATCCGAGATTTATTATTATTGCTCGCTAGTTGATTATGCCATTCATATGAGTAAATGTGAGACCTAAACGTTATTGTGAATATGGTTAGTTCATAATCTTTGCTAAAAACTTGAATGCTGGCTTTACATATTTGCAACAACAAGATCAAACAGAGTTTGTAATAGTTTTTCTTTATCACTTTCAGTTTGTCAACTGAATTGCTTGACGATAAGCAATGGGTTAAGCTTCGGGGAGTTGATGCATCTCCATCGTATCTACTTTTCCAAACTCTTTTGCCCTTGTTTTGGACTCTAATTTGCATGATTTGAATGGAACTAACCTGGACTGGCGCTGTTTTCAGGAGAACTGCCATGGTGTTATTTTTGTGCAGAAATAAAAGTTCTCGGAATGACCTAAAACTTCACGGAGATTACTTTTGGAATAAATAAAAAATATTGATGAAAGAATCAACCAGATGGGACCCACACCCTGTCCACAAGGGTGGAGGGCGCGCCCACCCCCTGGGGCGCGCCCTCTGGTCTTGTGGGTCCCACGGACCTCCACCGACCTCCACTCCAACTCGATATATTCACGTTCGGGGAGAAAATCGGAGAGAAGGATTCATCGCGCTTTTTGATACGGAAACGCCGCCACCTCTAGTTCTTCCTCGGGAGGGCAGATCTGGAGTCGGTTTTGGGCTCCGGAGAGGGGAAATCGTCGCCATCGTCATCATCTACCATCCTCCATAACCAATTTCATGATGCTCACCGCCGTGCGTGAGTAATCCCATCGTAGGCTTGCTGGACGGTGATGGGTTGGATGAGATTTACCATGTAATCGAGTTAGTTTTGTTAGGGTTTGATCCCTAGTATCCACCATGTTCTAAGATTGATGTTGCTATGACTTTGTTATGCCTAATGCTTGTCACTAGGGCCCGAGTGCCCTGATTTTAGATCTGAATCTATTATGCTTTCATGAATATATATTTGTGTTCTTGATCCAATCTTGCAAGTTACAGTCACCTACTACGTGTTATGATCCGGCAACCCCAGAGTGACAATAGTCGGGACCCTTCCCGGTGATGACCGTAGTTTGAGGAGTTCATGTATTCACTAAGTGCTAATGCTTTGGTCCGGTACTCTATTAAAAGGAGGCCTTAATATCCCTTAGTTTCCAATAGGACCCCGCTGCCACGGGAGGGCAGGACAAAAGATGTCATGCAAGTTCTTTTCCATAAGCACGTATGACTATATTCAGAATACATGCCTACATTATATTGAGGAATTGGAGCTAGTTCTGTGTCACTCTATGTTATAACTATTGCATGATGAATGCCATCCTACATAATTATCCATCATTGATCTATTGCCTATGAGCTCGTCTCATCTTGATCTTTGCTAAGTTACTTTTCCGTTGCCACTGTTACGATTGCTACAAAATTGCTACTGTTACTTTTTCCACCATTACCGTTACTTCCATATTACTTTGCTACTAAATACTTTGTTGCAGATATTAAGTCTTTCAGGTGTGATTGAATTGACAACTCAGCTGATAATACTTGAGAATATTCTTTGGCTCCCCTTATGTCGAATCAATAAATTTGGGTTGAATACTCTACCCTCAAAAACTGTTGCGATCCCCTATACTTGTGGGTTATCATTGCGCCATTGGAGTTTCAATTGCATCATTCAAATTTGAAATTATTTGGTATTAGTAAATACAGTGATGCAAGAGCAAAGGTGTATGAACCATAGCTATGGAACCTCACTTGAGAACAATTCTTCTTCCACTTTAAGCATTGAGTTGGGGTTCAGAGTGGTGGTTCGCATGCTTTGGGCACTACAGTTGCCTTACTAACTGCTCGTGTTTGAGTTCTCTATGGTGGATACGGTGTTGTGTCAACTGGAACTGGGTTACTATCTGCTGGGGTTGGGGTTAGAAGGGGTGTTGCTGGTTCTCTGTCCAACTGGGTAGGTACAATCTGCGAGAGTCTGCGTTATGTGTGGTGGGGCTGGTTCTTGGGCAAGTAGAATCGTGGTTCTATCTACATCGACTGGTAGCACTATCTTTTTTGAAGACCATGTTTTTACTCCCTTAGATACTGCCATCACCCCCTCCAATTCAAATGGCTGATAAACAAGAAAAGTAATTGAATGTATAGACATTGTATGATAGACAGGTGTAATGGATAGTGGGGAATAAAAGAGGGCATGAAATAATTCACATTTATGTTGTCTAACCAAACAAGATAGCATGACACTATTTCACATATATGATGGCTAACTAAAGAGGATAGCTTGACACAATTTCACATATATGATGGCTAACTAAACAGGATAGCATGACAACATTTCACATATATGATGGCTAACTAAACAGGATAGAAAGACATAATTCAAAATATGTTGACTATGTAAACATGATGACATGATATAACTATATGTTTAAATAGGTTGGCATGCCATGATTCACATACATGCCGCCTATGGAAACATGATGGCATGATATAATTCACGGATAGAATGACATAATTCAAAATATGATGACTATGTAAAAACTTAACAGGATGAGATGATATAACTATATGATGTCTTTATTAAATGGGTTGGCATGCCATAATTCAGATAGATGCACTGGTGCAGAGACGTGCTATACAAACGGTTTTTACCCCCTTTTCACCTAGTGAGTGTGTGCGATAGGGGGGTCCTTCCCACATGATCCAGAAACCGTTGGGGATAGGCCCTCCGGTCACACACGCGGGGCAAAATGAGCTCGTGTGCGATCAGGTGAGGCATCGAAGACAAATATACAGGCCCAATCAATTTTGTTCGTATGTACATCCCACACACTAAATCCCTGAAAAACGTTCCCATTTGTATGTATATCACACACAATTTTTTATGTGGAAACGTTTGTGCAAGGTGGCCTAACCCAAACAGTTCTCTGTCGGAACCCGTGTGTGATTGTTAATTGACCCAACATGCCTACTTCCTATAAATGTGTGGGTTGTTTGAGTTCATCGCCCACTGTGTTGTCAGAGTAACCGTCTGCAATAGAAAACCCCAATAAGCAGGGTAATTGTCCTATTATTGATAATCCATGTAGTAATCAAATTGACATTTCTTATAAAAACACACCAGATATTTCATATCCGTATAACGGCAACGAGGATTTCATAATCGAATTACATCAGATAGCTTCAGCACTCAGTTACACCAAAGAGAGATATAGCTAGCTACGCCATTACACAACAGCACCAAGTTTCACATGCAACATCGAAAACCTTTGGAAATTAGCATCATACACGGTAAATAGACAGATGAATCTCATCTGGGAAACTACAAAAGCGGAAGGCGAATATTGAGCCTTCAGTGAAGTTGAATGTCCCTGCAACTTTAGGCTAGTGGCTATGGACAATTGCCCGCCCAACCTTCGTCCTCTTCAGAAGACTTCAATATTGTACCGTGGGTGTTGAATGAATACCTTCCTTGCCTCTTGACCATGCTGGTGGTTCGAGAGGTAATTATAGTAATCTGACCTCAGACGGTCAAATCTCTGTGCATAAGTGTCAGCCCTGGATTGGTAATGCTGACACGCCCAGTACTTGAGGATTTATAACAGAGTTCAATCACACACTTAGTACATCGAATGTCTCAAAAGAGAACTTATTACAATAATATGGGTGAAGGCCATCTAAATAATATAACTGCGGCAGCATCGAAGATAAATGAGTCCATCAACTCCAACGACATAGCTAAGTGCATGACAACGGCCTAGCGCACCTTACTCTTCGTCTGAAAACTCTGCAACATAATACGTTGCAGCCTGTGTAGGTTAGCACATGGAATATGTTGGCAAGATAACACTATAGAGCAGTGAACAAATAACAACTATCACTACATGCATATATGGCTGGTGGAGGCTCTATGGTTATCATTTGCATAAAGCTAGTTTTTCCCTACTACAAAGGAATATATTTTTATTTAACTACAAAGTTTGTTGATAAATATTGAGGATGGTAAGCCCATCTCAATCCCAAGTTATTAATTAACAACCCAAGCAAATTAATTAAGTAGAGTGATGAGATCAAATCAATAATTCAAGTACCAGATACTCAAGATGTCCATAACCGGGGACACGGCTAATCATGATTAGTTTGTACACTCTGCAGAAGTTTGCGCACTTTTCCCCACAAGACTCGATCTCCATCGTTTTATTTCTCGCACTACATGATGTTTGAGAAACGGATGACCGAGACACAGTCTTTCAGAAGCATTAACTCTTTCGACGGGTAAACTGTACCACCTACATCCCCTACATCTGCTAGTTTACCACTGAAAGAGGTCACACAACATACTCAACTATGCCAGAGCCCATATGGCTTGTGGCTGCACACGGAAGTTTCTGGCATGAATAATCTTATGATCCCTTTGAGCCTGGGTGGCAAACCATAGGATGATCTCACGGGTTCCCCGGGATCTCCTTGGACAACACTGGATTCCCCAGGTTCCCACAAACAATCCACCCAGATGTGTATTAAAGTAGCCACCTTAACTTATCCCTTAATTCATAATAATACTCACATCCGTCATGAATCACTCAAACCAAACCTCGTCTACGAGCATAGCATAGCAGAGTAAGCACAACGTAGAAAATCCCCAGGGTTTGATATAAGACAATAGGTTCTACCTCATCAACTACTTCCCAAAACCCACATGTTATCAATCCTACTCATGCAATGTTTGAGGGTTGAAACTAATGCATAAAAACTGGGTAATAAAAGGAATATGATCAAAGTGTTACTTGCCTTGCTGACGATCTGAAAACCCTAGTGATTCGTAGTAGCAAGCCTCGCACTCCGGAAACTCTATCGTGAACAAACAATAGCATACATAAGCACTCAAGCATAAGATGCAAGGTACAACTCAAAAGAAAAGATCCAAACTGAAGTTCAAGTGAAGAGCTTCGATGTGCAAAAAGAATCAATCGAATCGGAGCTACGAAACACAAACTATGATCAAAAGAAGTTCGAATTCAAATCTGCTTGAAACAAAAATTTAAATTGTCAAAATCATATTCAAGTTGATTATCTGGACAGAGGGGATCGAGACGAAGATTTTGGCATTGGTTTCACTGGATTTGGATGAATGAGTAAAAAGTAATGAGGGTTTAAAGATTAGGGACTAATCTGTGATAGAAATAATTACGGATAGGTCCCTAGCTGAAAAATAAACAGAAGAAGAAAAATCTATCGGACGAACGTCCGCTAACAGAACTAAATGAACGAATTCGTTCGTTAACAAATACTAACGGGTGAACATTCGCTAATTAACCTAATAAATAAATAAAGATCTAATCTAAACCAAAAAATGAACGAAAAACCGAAAAAACCTAATGGTTTTTTATCGGTCAACCAAAGAAAACCGGCGGCGAGGTCAACGGCGAGATCCGGTGGAATCCGGCGGTGGCGCGGTGAGGCGGCGTCGGCGGCGGCACGGTGCAGGCGACGACGGCATCGGCGGCTGCGGCGGCGGTGGCTGGCTGCATCGGGGTGGTGGTGAGGAGGAGGCGGCAGGGGCGGGGCGACTTATAAAGGGCCGGGGGGCGCTTGGCTTGCGGGAGGGGCGGCGGCGTCATGGAGTCCGAGCCGGACTCCATGGCTGCGGCGTCGGCGGCCGGGACTCTCCCGAGCGGGAGGCGGTGCGGCTCGGCTGGGCCTTCGGCCCGGTCGGTCCGAAACTTTTTTTAAAAAATATTCCCGCCGCGAATAAAATCCTAATAAAATATAAAAAAATTCTAAAAATTCCAGAAACAATTTTCACCGTCCAAACCTAATATTTAGGACAAGATGAACATTTTTCTGGGCTAAAATGCAATTTTGCCTAATTTAATTCGAATAAAAACTCAAATAAAATGCAAATGAAATATATTTTTATTTAAAACTAAATTTCCAATATTTCCTCTGTTGAGAAGAAGTCATATTATCTTCTCTCATTTTATTTGGAAATATTTGGAAAAATAATTTCAAATAAAAATCACTTTGATCCAGTTACCAATTTTGAAAAACTTCAAAAATGGAATTTTATGAAAACCTCCAACTCTCTCAAATGGTCCTTGAGTTGCTTAAGGTCTCTAGGATCAAAATGTCCAAATAAACACAAATAAAAGTGCAAAGAGCATGAATGCATATGATGACCTAATGATTCACATCCAAATTGAAAAATTGGGATGTTACAAACCTACCCCTCTTAAGATGAATCTCGTCCTCGAGATACGGGTTGGCTAGAAAATAGGTGTGGGTGGTCTTTCCGTAGGTCTTCCTCTCGTTCCCAGGTGGCTTCTTCCTCGGTATGGTGGCTCCACTGAACTTTGCAAAACTTGATGACCTTGCTGCGTGTAACTCGGATGGCATACTCGAGAATCTTGACAGGTTTCTCCTCGTAGGTTAGGTCACTCTCCAACTGAATCGCTTCCAGGGGCATTGTATCTCTCAGAGGAATATCGGCCATCTCTGCATGGCACTTCTTCAACTGGGAAACGTGAAACACATCATGAACTACTAACAGTCCTTCGGGTAACTCCAACTTGTAGGCCACTTCTCCCATACATTCCAAAACTCGATATGGTCCAACAAATCTTGGGGCTAACTTTCCTATGACTCCAAATCGTTTAACACCTCGAAGTGGTGACACACGAACATATGCTCTGTCTCCGATTTCATAGACTACCTCCTTGCGTTTAGTGTCCGCATAACTCTTCTGCCTGGACTGAGCTACCTTCAGTCTATCGCGAATC
Organism: Triticum aestivum; assembly: GCF_018294505.1. NCBI lineage: Eukaryota > Viridiplantae > Streptophyta > Magnoliopsida > Poales > Poaceae > Triticum > Triticum aestivum. Next base: position 314,415,743 of record NC_057799.1, read on the forward strand.
AACTTAACCTTCTCTTCAGACTCCTTGATTAAATCCGGTCCAAACAACGGACGGTCTCCTACTTCATCCCACATCAATGGTGTCCTGCACCTCCTTCCATACAAAGCTTCGAAACGGGCCATCTTCAAACTAGCCTGGTAACTATTGTTGTACGAGAACTCTGCGTAAGGCAAATTGTCGTCCCAAGTAGATCCATAATCTAGCGCACAAGCTCTCAACATGTCCTCTAGAATCTGATTGACTCTCTCGGTCTGTCCATCTGTCTGCGGGTGAAAGGCTGTACTGAACTCTAGCCTGGTACCCAAAGTCTGGTGCAACTGATTCCAAAACTTCGAAGTAACTGTGTTCCTCTATCTGATACGATGCTCCTCGGAACTCCATGCAGACATACGATCCTGGTCATGTATATCTTGGCCAACTTCACGCTTGTATATGTGGTTTTCACGGGGATAAAGTGAGCCACTTTTGTCAAGCGATCAACTACTACCCAGATAGAATCATATCTTGATCGTGTCCTGGGTAATCCGGTGATGAAATCCATGCCAAGTTTATCCCACTTCCATTCGGGAATCGACATAGGCTACAGTAATCCTGCTGGCTTCTGGTGTTCTGCCTTAACTCTCTGACATACAACACATACTGCTACATACTCGGCAATATCATTCTTCATCCCTATCCACCAGAAACGTTCCTTCAAATCCAAATGCATCTTAGTGTTTCAGGGGTGAATCGAGTATGGTGAGTCATGAGCCTCCTGAAGTATTAACTTCCTGATCTCTGAATCATTGGGCACATAAATACGATCCTCAAACCATAAATTTTCGTGCTCATCCTCACGAACACCTCTGGCCTTTCCTTCGCTCATCTTCTCCTTTATCTCCGCAATCTCCTTATCAGTCTTCTGGGCTTCTCGAATCTTTCGCAGCAATGTTGACTGAACCTCCAATGTGGCAACAAAACCTCTAGGAACTATCTCCAATCTAAGCTCCCTGAGATCCTCGGCTAACTCCCGTGTAATCCTCCGGTTAGGAGAGTATTGACATAACTCTTGGGGCTCAAAGCGTCTGCCACAACATTGGCCTTTCCTGGATGATAATGCAGCTTCATATCATAATCCTTTATGAGCTCCAACAATCTCCTCTGCCTGAGATTCAACTCCTTCTGCGTGAAAATGTACTTCAAACTCTTATGACCCGTGTATACATCACAATGGTTTCCAATAAGAAAATGTCTCCAGGTCTTAAGCGCATGCACTACGGCTGCTAACTCCAAATCATGCGTGGCATAATTCAACTCATGAGGTCGAAGCTGATGTGAGGCATATGAAACAACTCTTCCGTCTTGCATAAGTACACCCCAAGTCCTTGGCGAGAAGCGTCGCAATACACTTGGAAATCCTTGCGTATATCTGGAAGAATTAGCATTGGGGCTGTAACTAAATGTTTCTTCAACTCCAGAAAACTGGCCTCACATTCTTCGGTGCACTTACACTTGGTGTCCTTCTTCAATAGCTCCGTAATGGGCTTTGCAATCTTGGAAAAATTCTCAATGAATCTCCGGTAATATCCTGCGAGTCCAAGAAAACTGCGTATCTCTCCAATTGAGGTGGGTGCCAACCACTCTGTGACAGATTTTACCTTGGTTGGGTCTACTGCTATACCTTCTCCAGATATAACATGCCCGAGAAATCCAACTTCTTTCAACCAAAACTCACATTTGCTGAAATTAGCATATAACTGATGTTCCCTGAGCTTCTCGAGAACTAAGCACAAATGCTCTTTGTGTTCCTCTTCATTCCTCGAGTATACCAATATATCATCAATGAACACCACCACAAACTTATCCAAGAACTCCATGAACACCTTATTCATCATACTCATGAAATAGGCAGGTGCGTTAGTCAATCCAAAAGACATGACCGTGTACTCATATAGCCCATACCTTGTGGTAAAAGTTGTCTTAGGTATATCCTGTTCGCCGATCTTCAACTGGTGGTATCCTGATCGAAGATCGATCTTGTAGAATACTTTGGCTCCCTGTAGCTGGTCAAACAAATCATTGATCATCGGTAGTGGGTACTTGTTCTTGATTGTCACTTCATTCAACGCACGATAATCAACAACCATTCTCAAAGATCCATCCTTCTTCTCAACTAAGAGCGCTGGGGCTCCCCACGGTGATGAACTTGGTCAAATATAACCTTTCTCCAATAACTCCTTAATCTGCTTCTTAATTTCCTCTAGATCATTCGCGGGCATCCGATACGGTCTCTTCGATATTGGTCCGGTGCCTGGCAACAACTCTATCAAAAATTCTACATCCTGATCTGGTGGCATGCCTGGTAATTCCTCTGGAAATACATCAGGATAATCCTTCATAACTGGCACTTCCTCCTGAACAACTCCTGAGAGGGAATTTACTTGGGTCCTCCTTGGCGCATGCCGTGAGACATACTTAATCCTTTTTCCCTCATGGGTGGTGAGAAGTATCGACTTACTAGCACAATCAATGTTTCCTCCATACTTCGATAGCCAATCCATGCCTAGTATTATATCCAATCCTTGTGACTCCAAAATTATGAGATCTGAGGGAAAGACATGGCTACCAATGGTTAAAGGTAACCGATCACACCATTGGCTGGCCATATACTCCGCTCCTGGCGAGCTTACTAACATGGGTGACCTAAGGGCTAAGGTTGGCAATTTAAACTTTTCCACAAATCCCCTTGGGATGTATGAATGCGATGCACCAGTTTCAAAAAGAACGAGAGCGGTAAATGACTTAATCAAAAACTTACCAATCACCGCGCCAGGCTGTTCTTCAACTTCCTCCATGTTGATATGGTTCACCTGACCTCTGGTGAAGGGATTTGGCTTCTTTCCAGAGCTTCCATTTCCATTGTCATTCTTCAACTCAGAACAATCATTGGCGTAGTGTGCAGTTTTCCCGCACTTGTAACAGGTGACATGACTTAGATCCTTCTTAGCGGGTGTTGCTGGGTTGGAACGGTTCTGATTGTTGTTTCCTCCATTCCCATTCCCATTCTTAGGGCCACTGTGGTTATGGGAACTTCCTCCATTATGAGTATGGCCTCCATGGTTATGGTGGGTATGTCCTCCCGAGTTCGGGGTAAAACGAGGCTTCTGCTGAGCTCCAGAATTGTACTTCCCTTGTCCATATTTCCTTTTGCGACTCTCTATCTGCTATTGCTTGCCTTCAATCATAAGAGACCTATCTACCAATTCCTGGTAGTTGGCGAATGTTGCCACCATTAGCTGCATACTCAGCTCATCATTTAGCCCCTCCATAAACTTCTCCTGCTTTGCGGCATCTGTGGCCACATCATCTGGGGCGTAGTGTGCTAACTTACTGAACTCATCCACGTACTGCCCCATAGTACGATTTCCCTGGCGTAAGTTACGAAACTCACGCTTCTTCATATTCATGGCTCTAGCTGAAACATGTGCAGTGCGGAATGCTTGCTGAAACTGATCCCAAGTGACATTGGCCACGGGGAAAGTGGCAGTGTAGTTCTCCCACCATGAGGCTGCGGGTCCATCCATTTGATGTGCGGCAAAGCGCACCTTCTCAGCATCTGTGCAACCTACGCTGGTCAGCTCCCTTCCAATCCTACGGAGCTAGTCATCAGCAACAATCGGCTCGGTGCTACTAGAGAACACCCGCGGATTCAACCTCAGAAAACGGGCTAAGTTGTCAATTGGGGGTGGTGGCGGTGGATTATTGTTGTTGTTGTTGCCTTGGTTCTGGACTAGCAACTGCATAAACGCATTCTGTTGTTGGATCAACTGAGTGAGCTCCGGTGGGAAGACAAATCCGGGGTCATGTCTCGGAGGCATCTGGTAGGTTTAGAGGGGTGAGAACAGAATAGAGTGAGGTCTAAAGAGATATCACTACCCATATGCACATGAGACAAACACATTCATTTCAGTTCACTCAATTCAAACAAGATCATACAATCAATCTAAACTACCGTTACAAAAATACTCGGACTATCACTACAAAAAAAAAGACACATCCGTGACATTTTGGGCCGAACGAAATATTTTTTGTCATACATATGACACTTCTATGACGATAATTGTGACAAAACCCGGTATCATCATAGATGTGGTGGGCTCCTACTTCTATGACAAAAAATCATGACAGAAAATGGGCTTTTCGTCCTGGGCGGGCCGAAGACGCAGCTGCATGACATTCTTTGGGCCGTCCATGATGGAAAAAACCATGGTAGAAGCGAGGGGGAGGAAAATTTCGCGGAGTTCCCGGTTACGGTGGGAGGTCGAGGGCCAAGCGATGCGCGTTTCTCTCGTACACGTACGCGCGTGTGTGCGAGGCGTTGGCTCTAACTGAACCCGAGCGAGGCGTTGGGCTCTAACTGAACCCGAGCGATTGCACTGCAGGCTACGCGTTACTGAACCCGAGCGATCGATTGATGGCTGTTAACTGAACCCGATCGAGTGTTTCCTTCGCTACTGCTGCTAACTGAAGCCGATCGATTGGATGAACAGTGAGCGTTGCCGAGGGGGGGGTTGGATGAATAGTGAGCGGTGGCGTTGCCTCTGGATGAACAGGACCCCGTGGTGTGGAGGGCTGGATGAACAGTAGACAGTGGAGGGGTGCCCGTGGAGGGGTGGTTGAACAGGACCCCGTGGTGTGGAGGGCTGGATGAACAGTAGACGGTGGAGGGGTGCCCGTGGAGGGGTGGTTGAACAGTAGCCGGTGGAGTAGCGCGCGGTGGAGGCTGGATGAACAGGAGCCCGTGGAGGCTGGAGGAGGTCGACGGTAGCCCGTGGAGGCTGGAGGAGGTCGATGGTGGAGATGAACAGTATCCCGTGGAGTCCCGTTTTGCGGTACGCCACACCCCTCCCGATGAACAGGACCCCCGTTTCGACCGTAGGAGGCCCGTTTCGTC